>NC_086446.1:620109826-620382810 GCF_028390025.1 Pseudophryne corroboree
ACCGGAAAGAGTATAAGGTGAAACAAATTCTAGACTCTAGAAACTCTCTGGGATCCATTCAATATTTGATTTCTGTCCAGAGGAGAGATGTTGGGTGAATCCTCAAATGTCCATGCCCCTTAACTGGTAAACAAGTTCCAAAAAGAGTTTCCCAATAAACTGTTGTGGGGTGTTTGGTGGCCACCCTTAGAGGAGGTGGTCGCAGTATTGCTTTTACCAGGTCTGGCAGCACAGGTCGTCTCGGGGCCATGTTGTGGGCAGATGCCAGTTTTCTCCTGTCCAGCAACCGCCTCATTGGTGTCTCCCCTTTGCCATCAGCTTCCTGGCAGCTGCTGCTGGCAGCAATAGGCATTCCCATAGGGTCACGCATGTAAGTAGCCAGGCGACAGGCAGTGCTGCAACTGAACTTCCAGTGCATCATCACGCTCCACCCCTCCCGCCTTCCCCTTCTGTGTCCACCCTCAGCCCACCCTCAGTGCATTATGCTTTGCTGTGAAGAGCTGCAGTGTTTGGGAGGTCACGGGAGGGAGAGGAGGACACTAAAAAGCAGAATCTGCAATCCTGACTGAATTAGGCCCTAAGGACCTTATTCAGTAAGAATTGCAATTTCTGCTCAAAACCAGTTGCTGCAATCAAATAGTTTCCACCCAAAAATAGAGAAAAAAGCGCCCATAGCAGAAAGTGTGAATGCAGCACAATATGCGGGCTGATCGCAAAACCATACACATTTACCTGAACATCAAAGACTATTCTCATCTGCGCCAGGCAAAGACATCCAGAATTCTTGCAATGCAAGAGGCTGGAAATGGTCATTGCTGATGTCAGAGACCCTCCTTAAAAATGCCTGGGCACCCCTGTATTTTTTTCTGAAACACCCAGAAAACATCAGATTTCCGCCCAGAAATGCCAGCTTCCTGTCAGTCAAACAGCAGCTGCATTGCAATCACGATCTATAAGTAATTAGCAAAAATAGTTTCAGAGGTTGAATTGTCTTTCTTCAACCTCAGAAACTATTTTTGCTAACGCGTGCACAATGTGAACGCTGTGCATGTGTAGTCGTTCGATAATCAGGCGGCCTGCGAATCTCAAAATTTGCAATCCTTACTGAATAAGGTCTTACGTTGGAACACCTACCAATACACGTGCTTAAAAAAACATGCTAGCAGACATAAATGACTTTACAAAAACACACTGTAAGTATGGACTATACTGTACAATCTCTTTACAGGGCCCTTTTATTTTAAAAACCTATATCACAAATCAGTTTAAAGCAGGACATAGGCAAAAAAAAAACACTTATGTGGTTGTGTCCAAACTGATTAATGTTATGGTTGCAGATCTAAACCACTTAACTGACGATTTTTTCCCCCAAAAACCGCTCATAAATTGTCGTTGTTTTTTTTCCGAGGGAATTAGGTGAAGAACATGAATTTAAACTTATCCAAAATTATTTTAGTTAAAAAAGTAATTTAAAATTATAGGAACATCGGTCAGCACCATCGGAACATCAGAAACATCGCAACCATCATGACTTTCCTTTTAACAGCGGGGACAGCCGCCAGGTACACAAGGGGGGCTAGGTGGGGCTGAATTACACTTCCTCTGCTTTTGTATACAGCCGCTGGGTAGCGGGTCCTGCCGTGCTGACCGATCAGCAATGATCGGCAGCATGGCAAACACTGGGGGGAGTGTGCGGGCTGGCAGAGGGGTCCCTCTGAGAGCAGCAGTGGAGGGAAGTTTCTCTTTCCTGCAGCTGCAAATACTGTTTATCTAACTGGTCGCATCCTGTGTGACCAGGTCAGATAAAGCACTTGCTGGCGAGCCGGCCTTAGGCATAGGCAAACTAGGCAAATGCCTAGGGCAGTTGGTATGCCCAGGGGGCACAAGCAGCTTCTGCTGATTAAAATGATATGTGGCATGCCTATATTCTATGTGTGACTGCGGCTGTATCTGCATATGAAATGCTACATTACAGTGTATTCCTGGAAATCACTGTAACATAGCATTTCGTATGCAGCTACAGTCACATATCATTTTGCAGCCGCATATCATTTTAATCAGCAGAAGCTGCTTGTGCATTCTAGCCACATAGTAATGCAAATAAGATGCATTTTCATCAAAAAAGGCATCTAACGTTAGCAGAGCTGCCAGCTGGCTCACGCCAGGCATCTCCTGCTGCATCGCATATTGAGGCAAGATGTATGAGGACACATCTGTATCCAAACAGAGGTAGAGGTCACAGTTTTAGCAGCCATGTGAGTGATGTTTGCGGGTGGGTTGGTTGTGCAGTAGTGTTCGGTATATGTGTAGGGAGCATTATGTGTGTGAATAAAGTTTCACTACTGTGTGGCATAATTTGAATTGGGGGTACTATTGTGTGGCCATTCCCCTTCCCTGCAAGAACATACCCCTTTTTGGACTATGCGCCAAATGAGCAATGTTCCTATTTAAAATATAGGGAGTAGGAACACCAAAATTAGGACTGCTATGGGTGACGGGTGATGGTGCTTCAAAAGGGGTGCAGGGTGAGAGACGGAACTAGCGGCGGTGCTAGGGGGAACCATCCAAAATCTTGCCTAGAGCATCATATTGGTTAGGGCCGGCTCTGCTTGCTGGTGTGGTCGCATCTGATGCGATCATGCCAGGCAAGTGGTTAATATGTGTGTAATGGCTGTATGTGTTTTTTTAATCAACACTTACCGGCCTCCTCTGTGTCTGTCTCTTGCTGCCGCCTCTTCGGTGGAGCCGTATGCTGGTGCACCGCAGCTGTGGTGAAAAAAACACATTTAGTTATGTGGCAACGGTATTAGTATATATTAAAAAAAAATTTTTTCATGATTAGGTGGGTTATATTGTTTCTGTGCATGGTAAATACTGGCTGCTTTATTTTTACACTGAAAACACACCCCACCCAAATCTAACTATTTCTACATGTTACATCTGCCCCACCTGCAGTGCAATATGGTTTTCCTTATTAGTGTGCTGAATAAGGCCCATAGCACACATTACCAAATGACACATACTTACTCTGCTCAGGATGGCACACAGTCATAAATGCAAACATTTGTGCGTACTTTATACATACCTTCTAACTTTTGATAGTGTAGACCTGGGAATCAGCGCCCCCCCCAAAAGGAGTTGAGGCCTCGGCTTAGCAGGAATGTTGTGACCGCCTGTCACACCCCCGTTTTCTGTCACTATGGGGACATGGCCAGCACTTTATGAGCTGCTGGCATTCCCCGAGGACCTCTGTCTCCTGTGAATAGATGCTGTGCGCATGTACACAGCATCTATTCACCGCTGTTCTACAGCAGAGCAGCGAGTGATAGGAGCCTCCCAGCACCACCAACATCACAGGACACTGCGGCCCGTGGGTGGGACAGCAGGACTGTCCCAAAAAATGGGACTGTCCGCGAAAATTGGGCCATTTGGGAGGTATGATTTATATGACAAAACAAAATTCTGTTTTATTTAAACCAAAAAAATTATGTGAAATATATAAATTTATCTCTAAAGAGGCCGTAAAAAAAACACACATTTGCCACTGATTTAGGTTGTTACAGTTAAAAGGGAACATTTTTCATTTACTTGTGACCATTTTCTATCAGTGGGTTAATATTGGGGTAGCCCCTTTACTGGTCAGATGATAGCTAAGTGGCTCCATCCAGGCTACACGTGGTATCTGGGCTTGCCTGGGTAAGCCTGTGGTGCAGGTAGTAGTATTACACCCAACTCTAACCCCTATGTAACTACAGAGGTAGTGTGTGATGCTTATGACATACTGTATATGGCAGTTTATAATTCACAGCTCTATACCTGTTCCTGTTCTTCTCTCTTCCTTTCAGGCGGAATCAACTCTCGGAAGACAGATATTCTGGATACCCCAGGTGAGTTTCTTAATTACTATACAATTGGGTACCTCTAACTTGTTTTCTCTTCAGATTTTTTCTACATAAACAGCATGAACAAACCTAATACAATACCCGCTATTCCACCGTCTAAGGCCTATACATAAAATTAGCGCATGCAATACAAAAAACACTATCCTCCACATGAACGTAGTATTTACATAGAGATACCCAGGTATTCATAAAAAGGTTGCGCGGTTGGGGCCCTTACAAACAATGAGTTAGTAGGGTATTACCAGTTACTTGCAGGAGTTTGATTAAAACAATGTACTCGCTGGTTTTGAACTGTAGCTCCACTTGACTATTAAAGAAAGGTTTACGAACCCCGAGGTTAGTTCTGGATTCGACTTCCTATCCCTCTAGTTTTATCAAGCGGCTATCCGAACTTTACTACCTTGTCACTTTGAACGGAGGTTCAATTATACCTTTACAATTGTGATCTGACTCCTTGGGGATTATTGCTACTTCTTTCGGCGTCAGTCTCTCAGGGCCGGGTGATCAGGGTGTCCTGAAACTTTTCTCCCCGTCTATACAGGGTTTCCAAGTCTACCACTTTATTCCCTTCTAATTGAAGTGTATCACCCGGTTGAACTAGTAGGAGGAAGGGATTCTGCTAACATACGTCCTTGCACGTGGACTCTGTGATAGGCAGGTTGGTATGATTCAATAAAGGAGTCAGAAGGAATTAGTTTAGTGCAGGATCTCCCTACCGACTTTGTCTGTCAAAGTTACCAACGCTATGTAGCTCTGAACGTCAATGTTATAAACTCTAGTCTTTGTTAAAGATTTACTATCCTGTCCTTAAAATATTCCACCGACTTCAATCTTTTTTCTTTGTACCGAGAAATGTCACTTACTGTCCTATTGTCAGGAACTGGTGCAGAATCCGGAATTTGGGATCAGGTACCAAGTGGTTGACGTTACCCAGAACAGAGGCGTGGAGTCTAACACACCGGGAGGTTTTCACCAGGGAACCCCACAAGGGGATATGGGCTTTGCGGCTTCCGACAAGGCATCTTGGGATTGAGAGGCTTAAAAGAACAGGCTGGACCAATCGGCTGTGAGCACCAGACAGACCCCCAGTAATTGATATATCATGTTTCTACAAACAGCCCTATACTGGCTCAGCTAGGACTTTAAACTTTAGCAAAGCAAATTTTGAAAAGATGAGGGTATTTTTCAGGGATATTGAATGGGAAGGTATGTTTTTAGGAAAAAATATTACGGAGAAATGGGAGGTACTAAAATTCCTGCTAGCTAAAAATACACTCAAATATATTCCTATGAGTAGCAAAAAAGTGAATAAAAATCATAAACCGATGTGGCTTAACAAAAAGATTAAGGAACTTATGGGCAAGAAAAGGCGAGCATTTAAAAAATACAAATCTGACGGGGAAGCAGAGTCATTTCAGCACTATAAGGAATGTAACAAAAATTGCAAAAAGGAAATAAGAGCGGCTAAAGTAGAAACTGAAAAACTAGTAGCAAAGGAAAGCAAAGCGAATCCCAAAAAATTCTTTAAATACATTAATAGCAAGAGATTAAAAAAGGAGAGTATAGGCCCTTTGAAAGACAAGTTGGGAGTCTTAAGCAAAAATGATAATGACATAGCGGACACACTAAATGAGTTTTTTTCAACAGTATTCACTAGAGAGGACCCAATGCAGGGACTGACACACAAACTCAATAATGACAATATCACACTGATAGGTACTTATTTAAGCGAGGAAGTAGTCTGTGACCGATTAAAACATTTAAAGATTAATAAATCACCAGGGCCCGATGGTATTCATCCAAGGGTTCTAATGGAGCTTCACTCTGAACTGGCAAAACCGCTATCTTTGATCTTTGAGGATTCAGTTATATCAGGTATGGTTCCCAAAGACTGGCGTATAGCGGAAGTAGTGCCTATATTCAAAAAGGGAAGTAAAGCTGAACCAGGTAATTATAGACCAGTTAGTCTTACATCTATAGTGGGGAAAGTATTGGAAGGTATTCTAAGAGATAGTATTCAGAAGTTCCTTGAAACCAATAAGGTCATTAAAAGGAATCAACATGGGTTTATGAAGGACAGATCCTGTCAAACCAACTTACTTGGCTTTTATGAAACAGTAAGCGCAAACCTAGATCAGGGTAAAGACGTGGATGTAATCTTTTTAGACTTTGCCAAAGCGTTCGATACTGTACCACACATGAGACTTATATACAAGCTACAAGAATCAGGGCTAGGAAGCACAATATGCACTTGGGTCAAAAACTGGTTAGATAATAGGAAGCAGCGCGTTGTGGTTAATGGATCTTTTTCAACTTGGACTGAAGTGCTAAGTGGTGTGCCGCAAGGCTCAGTATTAGGACCGCTATTGTTCAATATTTTCATTAACGACCTAACAGAAGGTCTAGAGAGCATGGTGTCAATTTTTGCAGATGATACCAAATTGTGTAAGGCTATAAATACAGAGGAGGATGCCGAGTCTCTTCAGAACGACTTAGTTAAATTAGAAGCATGGGCAGCCAAATGGAGAATGCGCTTCAACACAGACAAGTGTAAGGTAATGCACTGTGGTAACAAGAACAAAAATTACACCTACCTACTAAATGGGGTAAAATTAGGGGATTCTGTGCTGGAAAAGGACTTAGGTGTCCTCATAGATAGCAAGCTAAGCAGTAGTACCCAAAGTAGGACTGCAGCAAAGAAGGCTAATAAGATATTAGCATGCATAAAACGGGGTATTGATGCTAGGGACGAGAGTATTATACTCCCGTTATATAAATCACTAGTGAGGCCACACCTTGAATACTGTGTACAGTTCTGGGCACCGTACTACAAAAAGGATATCCTGGAGCTTGAAAAGGTAGGGCATGGAGACGATGGAATACAAGGAAAGGCTTGAAAGACTAGGCATGTTTACATTGGAAAAGCGGAGACTAAGAGGGGATATGATCAACATCTACAAATATATAAGGGGACAATACACAGAGCTTGCGCGGGACCTGTTTTTGGTTAGATCAACACAGAGGACTCGTGGACACTCGCTCAGGTTAGAGGAAAGGAGATTCCGCACAATACGGCGTAAAGGCTTTTTCACGGTAAGGACAATACGTGTTTGGAATTCCCTGCCCGAGGGAGTTGTAATGGCGGAATCTGTCAACACCTTTAAGAATGGGTTAGATAAATTCCTATTGGATAAGGATATCCAGGGGTATGGTGCATAGTCATGCATTATAGTTACTATAAATAGGGATAAAATGCAATGGCTGACAGCAGCATCAGTCAGAAATTTTAGTCAAATCATCATGCATAGGACACCACAAATAGGTTGAACTCGATGGACAATTGTCTTTTTTCAACCTCAGATACTATGTTACTATGTTACTATGTTACTATGCAGGTGCAGTGCAGACTGAGCAGGCTGACAAGCTGAATAGTATGTTTCAGGTAATCAGCTGTAATTACAGAATGCAGACACCTGTGGAGTCAGTTGCTGAATGCAGGAGCTGAGGCACTGGGAGACCACTATGCAGGAGCTAGCTGTGACCTGTAGTTCCACAAACTGAGGCAAAGGTAAATCATAAGAATAACTAGCAAAACATGAGTAATATGCTCAGGATTATAACACCTATAAACATAACTCGGGTAATCTCTAGCTGACCACAACACCTTATTCCAAAGCTATCCCACAGAAGCAGGATGTCACAAGAAGTGGCTGTCGGCTGACCCAGTACCACTCTCCACCCTGCAAGGTGTTCACATCCGCGTACCCCTAGCAGCTGCTATACTACTACTAGAATAGCTGGTAAGTGATGCCGAAAGCTGCAAGATACCTGGGGCTGAATTATATGGATTTGGATTTATGACACCTGCTCCAAATGTTTGCTAGTATATGAGAACAGCTGCCCACAATACATATAACTATAGGTGCAGTGTGATGGATCTGTCACTCACAACTCCTACAGACGTTGGGGCGGGGGTGGGCACTCCCCCATCTCTTCCCCGCTTGCTGATTGACTAACGGGCTGTCTGTGCTGCGGCTCCATCTCCCTCCCACAGGAAACGCTGGGAAGGGCTCTATGGAGATTATGGTAGTTGGCTCCACCCGCACTGAATGTATATCCGGTTGCAGGGGCTCTCTTACCGCTGGCTGCGCACCTCCTGGGTGATGGCGTTGCATTAGTGACAGCAGGGGGATAAGGCACCTGCTTCTCCCGCGGGTCCAGAGGGGAACATCCACCGGGGCCAGGCTGCTGCCTCCACTATCCCGGCACTCACAGGTAGGCTGTGGCGTGTACAACCTCGGGCGGCTCCCCCTCTTATCTCCAGTCAGTGCTGACAATCACTGGGTCCCGCTGCCTCGGTCACCGATCTCCTCACTTACCACTCACCCTCACTGCTCACCTGCCACCTCCTGATCAGCCACACCCTCACGTAACCTCTGCTGAACCAACCGTCGCCGGCGGTCTCCCCATTGTTATACCCGCCTGTTCCCGTGCCATGACCCCCCATGTGCGGCAACTAATTACTATCTGTCCTCTGTGACAACCCCTATCACCTATACAATATTGGGGATCCCCCAGAGACCCAGACCCAGTACAACATATAACATGATTGTTATCAGAAACATATCATATAAATAATAATACCAGTATATAATAAAAAATAAACATTGCGGGCAGCCTATAAAGTTAACCCGTAGTAGCCCATTTATAACCACAGGGCTACATACTCATTAGGACGTGGTGCGGTCGCTGGTAGGTCCATGTCCACTACATGCATTCCTGGGAGCACCTCCGGAGCAATTGCCTGCTTCAACTCCTCCTGTCCTGCGACACTCGCGGTGCTCTTCAGCCATCTTATCCTTCAGGACTCATTTGATGTCAGCGTACCTCTTCCTGATGTTCTGATGGCAGGTGCTGACTGCGTTTACTGCATTCAGGACCGACCAACACTTAGCCTTCTCCCGAGACACAGGAGTCTTGTAGTTTTGGCCATTCAGCAGGGATGGAAAAATCTGCACCATGGCATGGACCAGTTCGCCATTGTCATTTCTGTAATGGGTGCAATGTGTGTGGTGCACACAGGCCCCTGGATCCAGGGGGGCCTATACCGCAACACTACACCCATATTATACTTACCTTTCTGGAGTCCAGCGTTGGGTGCTGCAGCCACGGCAAAAAACCCAATGCCTGAGCCCACTGCAACTTAAATAGAAGGGGGCCCACCCAGAGTCTGCACAGGGGTTCACTTCTCTGTTTAAATGCCTCTGCCGGGTGCAGTTATCTTCATAAGAAAACCTCACATTGCACCTTAACTTGGTCAGCACCTCCTCCTCCTCACACTCTTCTGGCTCTTTTTCTGACACAGGCTGCTACTGGGATATGGCTTCTTCCTCCTCCTCCTCCTCCTCCTCCTCCTCCTCCACCAACCTCCTACTCTCTCTGCCCACTCTCCAGTATGCCATGCCTGCTCCAACTCTCTAGTACACCTCTCCAAACAATACACCAACCACACGCTCTCTCTCGCTATGACAAACTACCTCCTCTTCCTCACAAAAACAACTACTACCACTCAAAGGACAAAATGGTGGACTGGGGTTTATATAAAGGTGTGTGATGCTTCAAAGTTGGACGCTTCCTGGTCTAAGTCCCGCAAGAAGTCGGATTCGATTTGCATTGGGAGAGCCATTACATTGGCCAAGTTTGTGACTGAGTTTGTGCGACTTTTTCCCCGATGCTAAACTCGGCTCCCATTACATCCTATGGAGTCCTTTCCAGTACATCAAATGCTTGTGATTGCCAATGTTATCAATAATGTGATTTACAGTACTATAAATACACTGAGATCAAAAAATGAAAAATTTTCTTGGCCTTCCTATTTTTCAGTACGTTACATATTAAAGCTATATTATCGCTCCTAAGGACAAGGCTTGAAATCCTTGTAATACATTGCACATTTATATAACATATATAACAGTCCCCTGCTGTCTGCTGGAATTGCGTGCATGCTGACCTATTTATAATGTAAACAGTCTACATTCAGTTTGGAATTTCAGACCCAGTTGCCTGTTAATATATTTCCCTATGTATGTTCCTACCGTGGACTGATATGAACTTGGCTAGGTTTCCTTACATTAGACATACTGTAGGATCATTTTACTAACATCATCTGCTTTTAAATTGTGCACAGCAGAGTATTGATGGTAATGTTGGATAATAGTTTAAGGTTATATACTGTATATAAATCGACCTTAGAACTTATAGGCCTATTAATTAACATTATTTTTACTTAAATACTGTGAAAAAGGGTGTTTTGTTTTCACTCCCTTTTCACATTATTTTTGTATCAGTTTAATGTATTAAAGGGCATTTGGAGCAGTTTTCATGAAAAACTGCTCCAAAACCTTTAATTGTCATTTTTTTTTGTAACACACATCGCATTCCCCATACTTATAATGGGAAATGCAATGTGTCCGAATTTACAAAAAAAAACAAAAAAATAAAAAAAACAGCAGTGTGCCCTGTAATAATAATCACAGAGCAGCACTGCGATATGCAGCCTTTGCCCGACTTTCTCTGCCCTGCAGGGAAAGCTGTGTACGGACCAGACTCCGGTGATCAGCTCTGTGTGTCTGATGGACACACAAGCCGATCACTGCTTAAAACAAAACAAAAAAAAGTAAAAAATAAATAAATACATAGTTACCAGTCCTAGGAGCCGGTGTTCAGTGCTCTGATCCTGGCTACAAAGCGGCAGCTCACTTTACAGCACCAGGTGTCACAGCAGCGCACAGAATCCAGTGCCTGGCAGGTTTGCAAGAGCAGCGATCACCGGCTCCCTGGACTGGTAAGTATATTTGCCAAGGGGGCGGGAAAAACGCGGCGCGATCAAGATAGTCGCGACAGGGGGTTGACCTGGTGGTGGTAGCGTCAATGTCGGTGGTGGTGGCGCATGCGCAGCAGGACATCAGGGTATTTTTCCCAAAAAATACCTGATACTTTTGCGGATTGTCATTGCAGGAAGCTCTGTTCCTGCATGCGATAATTGATACAGTACAACCGTGTGATGTAATCAATTATCGCAGTGCAGATTCGGTTGATTTTATCACATGCCATCGCCATCCACATCCTTGGATGCGAATGGTGATAAATAGGCCTCTTAGAACCAGAGATGTGCACCGGAAATTTTTCGGGTTTTGTGTTTTGGTTTTGGATTCGGTTCCGCGGCCGTGTTTTGGATTTGGACGCGTTTTGGCAAAACCTCCATGAAAATTTTTTGTCGGATTCGGATGTGTTTTGGATTCGGGTGTTTTTTTTCAAAAACCCCTCATAAACAGCTTAAATCATAGAATTTGGGGGTAATTTTGATCCTATAGTATTATTAACCTCAATAACCACAATTTTCTCTCATTTCCAGTCTATTCTGAACACCTCACACCTCACAATACTATTTTTAGTCCTAAAATTTGCACCGAGATCGCTGGATGACTAAGCAAAGCGACCCAAGAGGGCAGCACAAACACCTGGCACATCTAGGAGTGGCACTGCAGTGTCAGACAGGATGGCACTTCAAAAAATTGGCCCCAAACAGCACACGATGCAAAGAAAAGAGAAAAAGAGGTGCACTGTGGTCGCTGGACGGCTAAGCTAAGCAACACAAACACCTCAATATCACAGGAATTATTTGTTCTAATCATTGGTATTATTGGTCCAAATCACTGGAAGAAAATGACAAAATCACTGGAATTATTCGTTCTAATCAATGGTATTGTTGGGTGGTCTTCTGTTTGCCGGCGGTCGGGCTCCCGGCGCTCAGTATACCGGCGCCGGGAGCCCGACAGCCGGCATACCGACAATTATTTTCCCTCGTGGGGGTCCACGACCCCCATAGAGGGAGAATAAAATAGTGTGGCGCGCGTAGCGCGCCACCGTGCCCGTAGCGTGGCGAGCGCAGCGAGCCCGCAAGGGGCTCATTTGCGCTCGCCAAGCTGTCGGTAAGCCGGCGGTCGGGCTCCCGGCGCCGGGATGCTGGTCGCCGGGAGCCCGACCGCCAGCCAGCCGTAGTGAACCCGGTATTATTGGTCCAAATCACTGGAAGAAAATGACAAAATCACTGGAATTATTTGTTCTAATCAATGGTATTATTGGTCCAAATCATTTGAAGAAAATGACAAAATCACTGGAATTATTAGTTCTAATCAATGGTATTATTCGTCCAAATCACTGGAAGAAAATGACAAAATCACTGGAATTATTCGTTCTAATCAATGGTATTATTGGTCCAAATCACTGGAAGAAAATGGAATGGATGGATAGTTGCAGTGACACAGAGCTGCAAGATACAGCAATGGCCTACTGTACACAACTATATACTGTTGGGTCACCAAAATGCTGCACTGTAATACTATATATACAGTACTGCTCACAAAAATGCAGCACAGATATGGAATGGATACTTGCAGTGACACAGAGCTGCAAGATACAGCAATGGCCTACTGTACACAACTATATACTGTTGGGTCACCAAAATGCTGCACTGTAATACTATATATACTGCTCACAAAAATGCCGTACAGATATGGAATGGATACTTGCAGTGACACAGAGCTGCAAGATACAGCAATGTCCTACTGTACAACTATATACTGTTAGTCACCAAAATGCTGCACTGTAATACTATATATACTGCTCACAAAAATGCCGCACAGATATGGAATGGATACTTGCAGTGACACAGAGCTGCAAGATACAGCAATGGCCTACTGTACTGTACTACTATAATTATTATATAGATGACAGATATAAAGTTACATTGTGGGGGAATCCAGTATACGGTCTGTCACCAGGTACCAGTGAATGGCCACATCATGTATATAGGTGACAGATATAAAGTTACATTGTGGGGGAATCCAGTAAACGTTCTGTCACCAGGTACCAGTGCATGGCCACATCGGGGTACATTTACTAAGGTCCCGATTTTGACCGAGATGCCGTTTTTTCTTCAAAGTGTCATTTCGGTAATTTACTAAGCAAAAATCTCGCCAGTGATGAGGGCATTCGTAATATATTGGAAGTCCTAGGAAAAAATCACGAATCAATACACCATCAGTCAAATTCGCCTGCAATTTGGTAGAAATCGGTAATTTACTAAAAAGTGCAAATCACAAACACTGCCTACAATAGCCAAACACTGCCGTGCTGAAATACAATTCGTGAAAAAGTGCTAAAAAAAAACAGACCTGCATTTTTATCCCGTGTTTGGATAGGCATGCACGGATCCATGAGATCCGTGCATGTTTATCAGTGGGAAGAGGATGGAAAAGTGTTATATTTTTGGGAAAAAAATGCGTGGGGTCCCCCCTCCTAAGCAAAACAGCCTCGGGCTCTTTGAGCCGGTCCTGGTTGCAAAAATATGGGGGGGAAAATGATAGAGGTTCCCCCATATTTAAACAACCAGCACCGGGCTGTGTGCCTGGTCCTGGTTCCAAAAATATGGGGGACAAAAAGCGTAGGGGTCCCCCGTATTTCTGAAACCAGCACCGGGCTCCACTAGCCAGATACATAATGCCACAGCCGGGGGACACTTTTATATAGGTCCCGGCGGCCCTGGCATTACATAACCAACTAGTCACCCCTGGCCGGGTACCCTGGAGGAGTGGGGACCCCTTCAATCAAGGGGTCCCCCCCCTCCAGCCACCCAAGGACCAGGGGTGAAGCCCGAGGCTGTCCCCCCCATCCAAGGGCTGCGGATGGGCGGCTGATAGCCGTTTTGTAAAAAAATGAATATTGTTTTTAGTAGCAGTACTACAAGTCCCAGCAAGCCTCCCCCGCAAGCTGGTACTTGGAGAACCACAAGTACCAGCATGCGGAGGAAAACCGGGCCCGCTGGTACCTGTAGTACTACTACTAAAAAAATACCCCAATAAAAACATAAGACACACACCTTGAAAGTATAACTTTAATGCATACATCCACACCTCCATATACACATACTTACCTTATGTTCACACGAGGGTCGGTCCTCTTCTCCATGTAGAATCCATGGGGTACCTGTTGAAAAAATTATACTCACAAAATCCAGTGTATAAGGCTCTTCTTGTAATCCATTTGTAATCCAGGTACTTTGCAAAATAACAAAACGGACACCCGACCTCGCACTGAAAGGGGCCCCATGTTTTCACATGGGACCCCTTTCCCTGAATGCCAGGAACCCCCTCTGACTTATGTCTAAGAGGGTTCCTTCAGCCAATCAGGGAGCGCCACATTGTGGCACCCTCCTGATTGGCTGTGTGCTCCTGTACTGTATGACAGGCAGCACACGGTAGTGATACAATGTAGCGCCTATGCGCTCCATTGTAACCAATGGTGGAAACTTTGTGGTCAGCGGTGAGGTTACTTTCGGTCACCCGCTGACCACAAAGTTCCCACCATTGGTTACAATGGAGCGCATAGGCGCTACATTGTAACACTGCCGTGTGCTGCCTGTCATACAGTACAGGAGCACACAGCCAATCAGGAGGGTGCCACAACGTGGCGCTCCCTGATTGGCTGATGGAACCCTCTTAGACATAAGTCAGAGGGGGTTTCTGGCATTCGGGGAAAGGGGTCCCATGTGAAAACATGGGGCCCCTTTCAGTGCGAGGTCGGGAGTCCGTTTTTTTATTTTCACAAGTACCTGGATTACAAATGGATTACAAGAAGAGCCTTCTACACTGGATTTTGTGAGTATAATTTTTTCAACAGGTACACCATGGATTCTACATGGAGAAGAGGACCGACCCTCGTGTGAACATAGGTAAGTATGTGTATATGGAGGTGTGGATGTATGCATTAAAGTTATACTTTCAAGGTGTGTGTCTTATGTTTTTATTGGGGTATTTTTTTAGTAGTAGTACTACAGGTACCAGCGGGCCCGTTTTTTCTCCGCATGCTGGTACTTGTGGTTCTCCAAGTACCAGCTTGCGGGGGAGGCTTGCTGGGACTTGTAGTACTGCTACTAAAAACAATAATAAGAATTTACTTACCGATAATTCTATTTCTCGGAGTCCGTAGTGGATGCTGGGGTTCCTGAAAGGACCATGGGGAATAGCGGCTCCGCAGGAGACAGGGCACAAAAAAGTAAAGCTTTACTAGGTCAGGTGGTGTGCACTGGCTCCTCCCCCTATGACCCTCCTCCAGACTCCAGTTAGGTACTGTGCCCGGACGAGCATACACAATAAGGGAGGCATTTTGAATCCCGGGTAAGACTCATACCAGCCACACCAATCACACCGTACAACTTGTGATCTAAACCCAGTTAACAGTATGACAACAGAAAGGGCCTCTTAAAGATGGCTCCTTAACAATAACCCGAATTAGTTAACAATAACTATGTACAAGTATTGCAGATAATCCGCACTTGGGATGGGCGCCCAGCATCCACTACGGACTCCGAGAAATAGAATTATCGGTAAGTAAATTCTTATTTTCTCTATCGTCCTAAGTGGATGCTGGGGTTCCTGAAAGGACCATGGGGATTATACCAAAGCTCCCAAACGGGCGGGAGAGTGCGGATGACTCTGCAGCACCGAATGAGAGAACTCCAGGTCCTCCTTTGCCAGGGTATCAAATTTGTAAAATTTTACAAACGTGTTCTCCCCCGACCACGTAGCTGCTCGGCAGAGTTGTAATGCCGAGACCCCTCGGGCAGCCGCCCAAGATGAGCCCACCTTCCTTGTGGAGTGGGCTTTTACAGTTTTAGGCTGTGGCAGGCCTGCCACAGAATGTGCAAGTTGAATTGTGTTACAATTCCAACGAGCAATCGACTGCTTAGAAGCAGGTGCGCCCAACTTGTTGGGTGCATACAATATAAACAGCGAGTCAGATTTTCTGACTCCAGCCGTCCTTGCAATGTATATTTTTAAGGCTCTGACAACGTCCAACAACTTGGAGTCCTCCAAGTCGCTAGTGGCCGCAGGCACCACAATAGGTTGGTTCAGATGAAATGCTGATACCACTTTAGGGAGAAAATGCGGACGAGTCCGCAGTTCTGCCCTATCCGAATGGAAGATTAGATAAGGACTTTTATAAGATAAAGCCGCCAATTCAGATACTCTCCTGGCAGAGGCCAGGGCTAGTAACATAGTCACTTTCAATGTGAGATATTTCAAATCCACCTTTTTCAATGGTTCAAACCAATGGGATTTGAGGAAATCTAAAACTACATTTAGATCCCACGGTGGCACCGGAGGCACCACAGGAGGCTGTATATGCAGTACTCCCTTGACAAAAGTCTGGACCTCAGGGACAGAGGCCAATTCTTTTTTGGAAGAATATTGACAGGGCCGAAATTTGAACCTTAATGGATCCCAATTTGAGACCCATAGATAATCCTGATTGCAGGAAATGTAGGAAACGACCCAGTTGGAATTCCTCCGTCGGAACCCTCCGATCCTCGCACCACGCTACATATTTTCGCCAAATGCGGTGATAATGTTTCACGGTGACTTCCTTCCGTGCCTTAATCAAGGTAGGAATGACTTCTTCTGGAATGCCTTTCCCTTTTAGGATCTGGCGTTCAACCGCCATGCCGTCAAACGCAGCCGCGGTAAGTCTTGAAAAAGACAGGGACCCTGCTGTAGCAGGTCCCTTCTCAGAGGTAGAGGCCACGGTTCGTCCGTGAGCATCTCTTGAAGTTCCGGATACCAAGTCCTTCTCGGCCAATCCGGAACCACTAGTATTGTTCTTACTCTTCTTTGCCGTATGATCTTCAATACCTTTGGTATGAGCGGCAGAGGAGGAAACACATACACTGACTGGTACACCCAAGGAGTTACCAGTGCGTCCACAGCTATTGCCTGTGGATCTCTTGACCTGGCGCAATATTTGTCCAGTTTCTTGTTGAGGCGAGACGCCATCATGTCTACAATTGGTCTTTCCCAACGGTCTATTAACATGTTGAAGACTTCTGGATGTAGACCCCACTCTCCCGGATGAAGATCGTGTCTGCTGAGGAAGTCTGCTTCCCAGTTGTCCACGCCCGGGATGAACACTGCTGACAGTGCTATCACGTGATTCTCCGCCCAGCGAAGAATCTTGGCAGCTTCTGCCATTGCACTCCTGCTTCTTGTGCCGCCCTGCCTGTTTACATGGGCGACCGCCGTGATGTTGTCCGACTGAATCAACACCGGCTTTCCTTGCAGGAGAAGTTCCGCCTGGCTTAGAGCATTGTAGATTGCTCTTATTTCCAGAATGTTTATGTGAAGAGACTTTTCCAGACTCGTCCATACTCCCTGGAAGTTTCTTCCTTGTGTGACTGCTCCCCAGCCTCTCAGGCTGGCGTCCGTGGTCACCAGGATCCAATCCTGAATGCCGAATCTGCGGCCTTCTAATAGGTGAGCCTTCTGCAACCACCACAGAAGTGACACCCTTGTCTTTGGTGACAGGGTTATTCGCAGGTGCATCTGCAGATGCGACCCTGACCATTTGTCCAACAGATCCCTTTGGAATATTCTTGCATGGAATCTGCCGAATGGAATTGCTTCGTAAGAAGCCACCATTTTTCCCAGGACTCTTGTGCATTGATGTACTGACACTTTTCCTGGTTTTAGGAGGTTCCTGACCAGATCGGATAACTCCTTGGCTTTTTCCTCTGGAAGGAAAACCTTTTTCTGAACCGTGTCCAGAATCATTCCTAGGAACAGCAGACGAGTTGTCGGGATTAAATGGGATTTTGGAATATTCAGAATCCACCCGTGTTGTCTTAGCACCTCTTGAGATAGTGCTAAAGCTGTCTCCAGCTGTTCTCTGGACCTTGCCCTTATTAGGAGATCGTCCAAGTATGGGATAACTAATACGCCTTTTCTTCGAAGAAGAATCATCATCTCGGCCATTACCTTGGTAAAGACCCGAGGCGCCGTGGACAATCCGAACGGCAGCGTCTGAAACTGATAGTGACAGTTTTGAACAATGAACCTGAGGTACCCCTGGTGTGCGGGGTAAATCGGAACGTGTAGATACGCATCCTTGATGTCCAAGGATACCATAAAGTCCCCTTCTTCCAGGTTCGCTATCACTGCTCTGAGTGACTCCATCTTGAACTTGAACTTTTTTATGTAGAGGTTCAAGGACTTCAGATTTAGAATAGGCCTTACCGAGCCATCCGGCTTCGGTACCACAAATAGAGTGGAATAATACCCCTTTCCTTGTTGTAATAGGGGTACTTTGACTATCACCTGCTGAGCGTACAGCTTGTGAATGGCTTCCAACACCCTCTCCCTTTCGGAAGAGACGGTTGGTAAGGCAGACTTCAGGAAACGATGAGGAGGATCCGTCTCTAATTCCAACCTGTACCCCTGAGATATTATCTGCAGGATCCAGGGGTCTACCTGCGAGTGAGCCCACTGCGCGCTGTAATTTTTGAGACGGCCCCCCACTGTCCCCGAGTCCGCTTGAGAGGCCCCAGCGTCATGCTGAGGTTTTTGCAGGAGCCGGGGAGGGCTTCTGTTCCTGGGAAGGAGCTGCCTGTTGGTGTCTCTTCCCTCTTCCTCTGCCTCGTGGCAGGTACGACAAGCCCTTTGCTCTCTTATTTTTGTAGGAGCGAAAAGGCTGCGGTTGAAAGGTCGGTGCCTTTCTCTGTTGGGGAGTGACTTGAGGTAAAAAAGTGGATTTCCCGGCAGTAGCCGTGGCCACCAAGTCTGATAGACCAACTCCAAATAACTCCTCCCCTTTATACGGCAAAACCTCCATGTGACGTTTTGAATCCGCATCGCCTGTCCACTGTCGTGTCCATAAGGCTCTTCTGGCTGAAATGGACATAGCACTCACCCGAGATGCCAGTGTGCAAATATCCCTCTGTGCATCACGCATATAGATAAATGCATCCTTTATTTGTTCTAACGACAGTAAAACATTGTCCCTATCTAGGGTATCAATATTTTCAATCAGGGATTCTGACCAAACTACTCCAGCACTGCACATCCAGGCAGTTGCTATAGCTGGTCGTAGTATAACACCTGCATGTGTGTATATATTCTTTTGAATAACTTCCATCTTTCTATCTGATGGATCCTTAAGTGCGGCCGTCTCAGGAGAGGGTAACGCCACTTGTTTGGATAAGCGTGTGAGCGCCTTGTCCACCTTAGGGGGTGTTTCCCAGCGCGCCCTAACCTCTGGCGGGAAAGGGTATAATGCCAATAACTTTTTTGAAATTATCAACTTTTTATCAGGAGCAACCCACGCTTCATCACACACGTCATTTAATTCTTCTGATTCAGGAAAAACTGTTTGTAGTTTTTTCACACCATACATAATACCCTGTTTTACGGTATCTGTAGTATCAGCTAAATGTAACGTCTCCTTCATTGCCAAAATCATATAACGTGTGGCCCTACTGGAAAATACGTTTGAATTTCTACCGTCGTCACTGGAATCAGTGCCCGTGTCTGGGTCTGTGTCGACCGACTGAGGCAAAGGGCGTTTTACAGCCCCTGACGGTGTTTGAGGCGCCTGGACAGGCATTAATTGATTGTCCGGCCGCCTCATGTCCTCAACTGACTGTTTAAGGGAAGATAAACCATCACGTAATTCCACAAATAAAGGCATCCATTCTGGTGTCGACCCCCTGGGGGGTGACATCTGCATATTTGGCAATTGCTCCGCCTCCACACCAATATCGTCCTCATACATGTCGACACCACGTACCGACACACACCGCAAACTCACAGGGAATGCTCTAATGAAGACAGGACCCACTAGCCCTTTTGGGGAGACAGAGGGAGAGTCTGCCAGCACACACCACAAAGCGCTATATATACAAGGGATATCCTTATATTAAGTGCTCCCTTATAGCTGCTTTAATATATATATATATAGCCATTAATGTGCCCCCCCTCTCTGTTTTACCCTGTTTCTGTAGTGCAGTGCAGGGGAGAGACCTGGGAGCCGTTCTGACCAGCGGAGCTGTGACAGAAAATGGCGCCGTGTGCTGAGGAGATAGGCCCCGCCCCTTTTTCGGCGGGTTCTTCTCCCGCTATTTTTCCAGTCAGGCAGGGGTTAAATATCTCCATATAGCCCCTATGGGCTATATGTGAGGTATTTTTAGCCTTGTATAAGGTTTATATTTGCCTCTCAGAGCGCCCCCCCCCAGCGCTCTGCACCCTCAGTGACTGCCCAGTGAAGTGTGCTGAGAGGAAAATGGCGCACAGCTGCAGTGCTGTGCGCTACCTTATGAAGACTGAGGAGTCTTCAGCCGCCGGTTTCCGGACCTCTTCACGCTTCAGCATCTGCAAGGGGGTCGGCGGCGCGGCTCCGGGACCGGACTCCACGGCTGGGCCTGTGTTCGATCCCTCTGGAGCTAATGGTGTCCAGTAGCCAAGCAGCAAATCCACTCTGCATGCAGGTGAGTTTACTACTTTCCCCCTAAGTCCCACGTTGCAGTGATCCTGCTGCCAGCAGGACTCACTGTAAAGAAAAAAAAACCTAAACTAAACTTTCTCTAAGCAGCTCTTTAGGAGAGCCACCTAGATTGCACCCTTCTCGTTCGGGCACAAAATCTAACTGGAGTCTGGAGGAGGGTCATAGGGGGAGGAGCCAGTGCACACCACCTGACCTAGTAAAGCTTTACTTTTTTGTGCCCTGTCTCCTGCGGAGCCGCTATTCCCCATGGTCCTTTCAGGAACCCCAGCATCCACTTAGGACGATAGAGAAATAAATTTTTTTACAAAACGGCTATCAGCCTCCCATCCGCAGCCCTTGGATGGGGGGGGACAGCCTCGGGCTTCACCCCTGGTCCTTGGGTGGCTGGAGGGGGGGGACCCCTTGATTGAAGGGGTCCCCACTCCTCCAGGGTACCCCGGCCAGGGGTGACTAGTTGGTTATGTAATGCCAGGGCCGCCGGGACCTACATAAAAGTGTCCCCCGACTGTGGCATTATGTATCTGGCTAGTGGAGCCCGGTGCTGGTTTCAGAAATACAGGGGACCCCTACGCTTTTTGTCCCCCGTATTTTTGGAACCAGGACCAGGCGCAGAGCCCGGTGCTGGTTGTTTAAATATGGGGGAACCTCTATCATTTTTCCCCCCATATTTTTGCAACCAGGACCGGCTCAAAGAGCCCGAGGCTGGTTTGGCTTAGGAGGGGGGACCCCACGCAATTTTTATTTTTATTTTAACACTGGTTTTATTTTTTTAAAAGGTGCACAATGAAGCCCAGCACGGATCTCTCAGATCCGGCCGAGATTCATTGTATTAAAGTCGGCAGTGTTTTACAAGTCACTCACGTAAAACACTGCCCAAAAAAACGAATGACATCGACATCGGTAAAACCGAAAATGCAGAATACGGCAGCTTAGTAAATTAGTCGTACTAAATTCAAAAAGTTGCAAATTTACACTTTTGATGTCATTCGTGATTGAACTTTGACCTCAAACGGGAAAATACGAATTTTAGTAAATATATCCCATCATGTATATAGGTGACAGATATAAAGTTACATTGTGAGGGAATCCAGAATACGTTCTGTCACCAGGTACCAGTGAATGGCCACATCATGTATATAGGTGACAGATATAAAGTTACATTGTGGGGGAATCCAGTATACGTTCTGCCACCAGGTACCAGTGAATAACCACATCATGTATATAGGTGACAGATATAAAGTTACATTGTGAAGTAATCCAGTATACGTTCTGTCACCAGGTACCAGTGAATGACCACATCATGTATATAGGTGACAGATATAAAGTTACATTGTGGGGGAATCCAGTATACGTTCTGTCACCAGGTACCAGTGTATGGCCACATCATGTATATAGGTGACAGATATAAAGTTACATTGTGAGGGAATCCAGAATATGTTCTGTCACCAGGTACCAGCGAATGACCACATCATGTATATAGGTGACAGATATAAAGTTACATTGTGGGGGAATCCAGTATACGTTCTGTCACCAGGTACCAGTAAATGACCACATCATGTATATAGATGACAGATATAAAGTTACATTGTGGGGGAATCCAGTATACGTTCTGTCACCAGGTACCAGTGAATGGCCACATCATGTATATACTTATACTGGTGGTCCCCAGTCCCCACAATGCAGCACACTGATCAGATATTTGCAGCACACTGAGCACAGATATGGAGCGTTTTCAGGCAGAGAACGTAGATATTTTAAGCACACTGAGCACAGATATTTGCAGCACACTGAGCACAGATATTTGCAGCACACTGAGCACAGATATTTGCAGCACACTGAGCACAGATTACGGAGCTTTTCAGGGAGAGAACGCTGCCACGTCCTCTCCGTTCAATCTCCAATGCACAAGTGAAAATGGCGGCGATGCGCCGCTCATTATATAGAATACGAATCTCGCGAGAATCCGACAGCGGGATG
Source organism: Pseudophryne corroboree (assembly GCF_028390025.1). NCBI lineage: Eukaryota > Metazoa > Chordata > Amphibia > Anura > Myobatrachidae > Pseudophryne > Pseudophryne corroboree. The sequence continues at coordinate 620,132,098 of NC_086446.1, forward strand.
ATTATGTTCAGGCGCGTTCTGGTTAACCGAGCAAGGCGGGAAGGTCCAAGGCTGCCTCGGAACCGTGTAAAATGGGTGAAGTTCGGGGGGGTTCGGATCCCGAGGAACGGAACCCGCTCATCTCTACTTAGAACTAATGTTTTTTTCTATATACAGATCTGATTTCAAGATCCAAATAGCAAGCTACCAGGAGGTAAAATTGAACAATAAAGTAAAAATACTTTGTATTTTCACTGCACACCAAAGATTCTGAATTGGATTGAGTTCTGGTGACTGCGGAGGCCATTGGAGTACACTGAAATCATTGTAATGTGTGTGGAACTAATATGACATGTGTTTTGTGACTATAGTGCAATATCCTGCAGAGAGTTGCCTACTCTCCCGGTAAAGGCCAGAAGGTTTTTAAATCTTGGGTGGTGCTCTCTGCGGCCCAGAAGAGTATTCAAGTTTTCCGGAGCCTGCCAGCATCTGTTTGGCACTGCTCACTTCCCGAGTAAAGGGAGCAGTCCCGGCAGCTGATGACTCAATCCGTAAATAATCGCATCATTGTGACCACACCCCCTCACTTTACAATGCCGGTTATCTCAGAGTGGGCAGCCAGAAAGTCAGCATGTATGAAGTATGAAGTAACCATTAGAAGATACATACGATGTGGCCATAAAGGAATACACAGTGTCAGTGTCACGATCCGGACTACTGGACATTATTTTTTACCTTTCAGGTGTCTTCTGAGGCTGGCACAGTGTTCCAGGACCGGGTCTCAGTCATGTCATTAATGTCCTTACTTCATATTTTCTCCTTATTAGTATGTAGGTGCCGTTACAGGGAACTCTTATATGGAATGGCGTCCCTGGCTCATCGCGGCCTCCGCCGCCATTACCGGACTCTCAGCATTGGGAAGGCTCTGCATAGCATTCACTGACGGTTGCGGCCTCTGCCGCCTTTGCTGCGCTCCCAGTGTGAGGACGGATCTCCTGGCGTCTCCTGTCAGCCGCGGCCACTTGCTGCGATCACTATGTTAAGTGCTACGGCTCTGTGCGGCGCTTCTCACCCGCTGTAGCTTTTGCCGCTGGCGCCGGGAGGATACTGTGCAGTTGTGACATTCTCTGGGTTCTGCGGCCGCTGACACCATTACTGCTGAGGGTATAAAGAGACTGATCTTACACCAGGCAATCGTCAGTGCTTTGGTTGTCATCATCAAGTGTATCCTGTCTCTGCTATCTGAGTTTCCAACTTAGTTCCAGGTATTCCAGCTCCTTAAGTCTCCAGTTCTATATAGACCTGCACCAATCACTATCCTGCGGTGCCAGCCTGACTTCATAGCATTCCCAGTGTATTCTGCAGTCGGCAGTGCTTCATAAAACACCAGCTTCCAGCGTTGGGCTTCCAGTGGTGTTCAGCTACCTAATGTCATCGGTGCTCTGCCATCTGTGTTCTGGATATTTACAGTATCAAGTCATCTATTTCTCAAGTCTTCGATCTCTAGCATCTACAGTACTATTCAACCTCATTATCTGTTACATCCGGATCTGCATTTCTATCACAGTTCTACAAACATCCGTTTCATCTGGCAAAACCGTCAGTTTACAAATACTATTCATTCTGCAGTACGTTCAGCCTCTGTATTCCATCTGCTGACCAGTTCCAGCTCTCATCTATTCTACAGCACCCAGGTGTTGGTAAGGACGGACCATCTCCTTATTTCCCAAGCTAGTATTGTGCGGATACCACACCTAGGGGAAAGTTACAACTGCTATTGTTGTGGAACTATGTACTGTTTTTAATAATTTCTCATATCATACTGTGCAACTGCCGGTGTACCACCAGAACTGTGTTTGAATAAACAAGTCTTAATTTTATCTTTGTTGTCGTGGTCACATCTTCGGGCATTGGTGGTAGAAGTCCTCTATGTCTAGGAGTCCTATTCAGCCACCCAGATTCACCTTTACACCAGCCCCTACAACTGAGGTAGCCTCACACCAACACCAGTCCTCAGTTGTGACAGTAAGCACTGACCAAATTAATCTGGCCGGAGACCATGACCAAGCGGCCAGGCCAATGCAAGAACTGGCAGCCCGACTAGAACATCAGGAGGCTGTACAAGGTCATGTTATCTGCTGTCTTCAGGATCTCTCCACTCGGCTGGATGGAATCCAATCGATTCTTCGTTGTTCCGGGGCATCTGGTGTATCGATGGCAGTACCTACAGTGGTAACCCCACCCACCATACCCACTTCTGCTCCACGTCTTCATTTACCTACTCCAGCAAAATTCGATGGGTCCTCAAAAGCCTGCAGGGGATTCCTCAATCAGTGCAAAATTAATTTCGAGTAACAGCCTGGCAGTTTTCCAACTGATCGCACAAAGGTTGCCTATATTATTTCCCTCCTTAGTGGCTCCGCTCTAGATTGGACATCAGCGTTGTGGGAGAGATCATATATGCTGTCTTCATATACAGATTGTCACGATCCAGGTATCTGGACGCCATTTCTTACCCATCAGATGCCTCATAAGGCTGGCTCAGCGCTCCAGGACCGGATCCCATCTGTTATCCTGATGTGTACATTCCTGTATCCTCTCCTGTCACTCTGAGACGCTGTCACAGTAACGCCTTATTACATCTGGCATGGCGTCTCCCGCGGCCTCCGCCGCCGTCCCTGAGCTTCTGCATGCAGAGTGTCAGAGTGGCGATTACGTCAGCCGCGGCCTCCGCTGTGTCCGCGTGGTTGGATGTGCACTTGTCAGCCTGGCGTCTCCTGTCTCCAGTGGCCGGCGCCGCCATTACTGTTTTCATTACCACATGGATTACAAACCAAACTTCCCTCCAAGTGTCTGCATGGGCGCAGCCATCTTGGATTCTGTCAGCTGATCATTTCCTCCAATCTGTTGTCAGTATTGTTAATCTGCATAATTGCCTAGCCAATCCCTTCCTTGCTGCAGGTATAAATACACTGTGCCTGAGCAAGGAAGGCGTCAGTGCTTTGGTTGTCAAACCTAGTTCCTGTTTGTCTCTCTCCTGTGATTGTCTTCCAGGTTCCAGCTCCTGTCTCAAGACTTCCACCATAGAGACCCGCACCAGCATTCCACCTGCGGTGTAGCCTGACTCTCCAATCCATTGTGGATTCATCTGTTTCCAGCTACAACATTACCTGCTTCCAGCTCAGCTTCCAGCAGAGTACAGCTTCCCTTAAAGGGCCGGTGTCCTTTCTACACTTTACCACTCTCCACCGGTATTATTATTTCTCCGCTCTCAAGTTCTACATTTCAGTTCATATTTCATCGCTCCCAAGTTCATCTATTATTTAACTGGTTCCAGCCAGTATCCACTCCGTGCTAACAACAGTCTGGTTCCAGCCAGTATCCACAGCAGCTGTTTTACCTTCAGCAACCCAGCTTTTCCTGGAACACCAGCTGGCACAATCCTGGGTTATCTCCATTGCTACAGTCGGGCCTGGTAAGGACTTTCCATCTAGAAGATCATAAGAACTATCTCACACTACCAGTGCCCTGTGGCTCCTGCCATCCTGTAGTACCCAGGAACTGTATTTATTATTTGCTGACTTTTACGTTTTCTTTTACTGCTGCTGTGTTGCGGAGTTGTCATAATAAACATCATTGACTTTTATCCAAGTTGTCGTGGTCACGCCTTCGGGCAGTTATTATTCATGTTACTTACATGTCCAGGGGTCTGATACAACCTCCCAGGTTCCGGTACATCTCAGCCCCTACAACTGAGGCTGCCTCCCGTCAGCTCAGGCCCTCAGTTGTGACAGTAAGCACTGACCTAATGAATCCAGCCGGAGACCAGGATCAAGCGGCCAGGCCGATGCAAGAACTGGCAGCCCGACTAGAACATCAGGAGGCTGCACAGGGCCACATCATCCGCTGTCTCCAGGATCTCTCTACTCGGCTGGATGGGATTCAGACAACTCTCCGTGGATCAGGCGCATCTGGTGCGTCAACCACAGTGACTCCAGCTATAACCCCACCCACCTTACCCATTTCTGCTCCACGTCTTCATCTTCCAACGCCAGCAAAATTTGACGGATCTCCAAGATTCTGCAGGGGATTTCTCAACCAGTGTGAGATTCAGTTTGAGCTACAACCTGGCAATTTTCCCAGTGACCGTACAAAAATTGCCTACATCATCTCTCTTCTCAGTGGCTCCGCCCTTGACTGGGCATCACCGTTATGGGAGAGGTCCGACACCCTGCTATCTTCTTACACTGCATTCGTGTCAACATTCAGGCGCATCTTCGACGAGCCAGGCCGGGTAACCTCAGCTTCATCCGAGATTCTCCGTTTACGCCAGGGGTCACGTACTGTAGGACAATATCTGATACAGTTCCAGATCCTGGCATCCGAACTGGCATGGAACGACGAGGCCCTGTATGCTGCATTCTGGCATGGCTTATCTGAGCTTATTAAAGATGAGTTAGCTACCAGAGACTTACCTTCTAAGTTAGATGAGCTAATCTCACTCTGCACGAAAGTTGATTTACGTTTCAGAGAGAGAGCAACTGAGCGTGGAAGATCATCTGCTCCAAAATCTTCTGCTCCTCCTCCTCGTCAACTGTCACCATCTAAAGATGAGCCCATGCAAATTGGCCGTTCCCGTTTAACTCCTGCTGAGCGCCGAAGACGTCTCTCTGAGTCTCTTTGTCTTTACTGTGCAGCTCCGTCTCACACCATCAATGCCTGTCCCGAACGTCCGGGAAAACTCCAAACCCTAGCTCGCCCAGGAGAGGGCCGGCTAGGAGTAATGATCTCCTCTCCATCTCCTCATGATTGTAATCTCCCAGTCTCGCTTCAAGTTGCTCAACGTTATCGGAACGTCATTGCCCTCCTTGATTCCGGAGCAGCTGGGAACTTTATTACTGAAGCCTATGTTAAACGGTGGTCCCTACCCACCGAGAGACTTCCTTCCTCCTTTTCCTTAACTGCCGTGGATGGCAGTAAAATTTTTGATACTGTTATTGCTCTAAGGACTCTACCAGTTCGTCTGAGAGTGGGAGTTCTTCATTCCGAACTTATTTCACTTTTAGTGATTCCAAGAGCCACACATCCTGTGGTCCTGGGCCTTCCATGGCTCCGTCTTCACAATCCTACAATTGATTGGACGACTACGCAAATCCTGGCATGGGGTTCCTCCTGTGCAGAGACATGTTTGTTTAAAGTATTGCCTGTCTGTTCTTCCTCCCCAGGTCGTCTGATGTTCCACCTCCTCCATATCAAGATTTCACGGATGTGTTCAGTAAAGCTTCTGCTGATATCCTTCCTCCTCATAGAGAATGGGACTGCCCGATTGATCTCGTTCCAGGGAAGGTTCCACCTCGAGGCCGAACTTATCCGTTGTCTCTGCCTGAGACGCATTCTATGGAGGAATACATTAAAGAGAACCTAGCAAAGGGGTTCATTCGACCTTCTTCTTCCCCAGCCGGCGCAGGCTTCTTTTTTGTAAAAAAGAAAGATGGTGGTCTGCGGCCGTGCATCGACTACAGAGGTTTGAACGACATTACCATCAAGAACCGTTATCCTTTACCCCTGATTACTGAGCTCTTTGACAGAGTTAGCGGAGCTACCATCTTTACAAAGCTGGACTTGCGAGGTGCATACAATCTCATCCGGATCCGTGAGGGTGACGAGTGGAAGACCGCCTTTAACACCCGTGACGGACATTATGAGTACCTCGTCATGCCCTTCGGATTGAGCAATGCTCCAGCTGTCTTCCAGCATTTTGTCAATGAGATCTTCAGAGACATTCTATACCGTCATGTCGTGGTCTATCTAGACGATATCCTCATTTTTGCCAACGATTTAGAGGAACATCGTTTTTGGGTTAAAGAGGTTCTGTCCCGTCTCCGTGTCAATCATCTCTATTGCAAATTAGAAAAATGCGTCTTTGAAGTCAAGTCCATTCCGTTTCTAGGGTACATTGTGTCCGGTTCCGGACTAGAGATGGATCCTGAGAAACTACAAGCAATTCAGAATTGGCCGGTACCCTTAACCCTCAAAGGGGTCCAGAGGTTCTTAGGGTTCGCCAATTATTACCGAAAGTTTATACGAGACTTTTCCACCATTGTGGCGCCTATTACTGCTTTCACCAAGAAGGGTGCTAACCCGTCCAAGTGGTCTGAGGAAGCCATGCAAGCTTTTCATCTTTTAAAACAGAGGTTCATCTCTGCGCCTGTCCTGAAACAGCCTGACATCGACTCTCCTTTCATCCTAGAGGTGGATGCCTCCTCCGTTGGAGTAGGAGCGGTGTTATCTCAGAGGGCTAAAGATGGCCATTTACATCCTTGCAGTTTCTTCTCCCGGAAGTTCTCCCCAGCTGAGCGCAACTATGCCATTGGCGACCAGGAGTTGCTAGCCATCAAGCTCGCTCTAGAAGAGTGGAGGTATCTGTTGGAGGGAGCTTCTCATTTAATCACCATACTTACAGACCACAAGAACCTTTTATACCTGAAGGGCGCACAATGTCTCAACCCTCGTCAGGCCAGATGGGCACTTTTCTTTTCCAGGTTCGACTTTAAACTCCAGTTCTGTCCGGGCTCTCAGAATCGCAAGGCCGATGCCCTTTCCCGCTCATGGGAGCAAGAAAATGAGTCAGAGTCTTCAGACAAGCATCCTATTATAAATCCGTTGGCATTCTCCACGGTAGGGATGGACTCTACGCCCCCATCAGGGAAAAGTTTTGTGAAGCCGATGCTAAGGAAGAAGCTCATGCATTGGGCCCATGCTTCCCGTTTTGCCGGACATACAGGTATCCAAAAAACCCTGGAGTTTATCTCTAGGTCCTATTGGTGGCCAACTCTGAAAAAGGACGTCTTGGAGTTTATTGCATCTTGCCCAAAGTGTGCCCAACATAAAGTATCCCGCCAGTCGCCTGCGGGGCAACTGGTTCCACTATCCGTTCCCCGTCGACCATGGACCCACTTGTCGATGGATTTCATTACAGACTTACCCATGTGCAACAAGTTCAATACCATCTGGGTGGTAGTTGACCGGTTCACCAAGATGGCACACTTCATTCCTCTCACCGGTCTTCCGTCAGCTTCCAAGTTGGCTCAAGTATTCATACAAGAGATCTTCCGACTCCACGGTCTTCCTGAAGAAATTATCTCAGATCGAGGAGTTCAATTCACAGCCAAATTCTGGCGAAGTTTATGTCAAGTCCTCCAAGTCAAGCTAAAGTTTTCCACGGCTTACCATCCTCAGACCAATGGTCAAACAGAGAGGGTGAATCAGGACTTGGAGGCCTTCCTCCGCATCTATGTGTCCTCCTCTCAAGATGACTGGGTTCAATTACTTCCCTGGGCCGAGTTCTGTCATAACAACCAGTATCATTCTTCATCTGCTTCAACACCATTCTTCACTAACTTTGGATTCCACCCTAAAGTCCCTGAGTTCCAACCGCTTCCAGCAACTTCTGTTCCCGCAGTGGATATCACCTTGCATCAGTTTGCCAATATCTGGAAGAGCGTACGATCAGCTCTGCTCAAGGCATCGTTCAGGTACAAGAAGTTTGCGGATAAGAAGCGTCGAGCAGTTCCTGCTCTCAAGGTGGGTGATCGGGTATGGTTATCCACGAAGAATCTGAGGTTAAGAGTTCCCAGTATGAAGTTTGCACCTCGCTATATCGGTCCTTTCAAGATTGAACAAGTCATCAATCCTGTTGCTTACAGACTTCAGTTGCCTCCCTTCTTAAAAATACCCAGGACATTCCATGTTTCCCTGTTGAAACCGCTGATCTTGAATCGGTTTCATTCCTCACTTCCTCCAACTCCGAAAGTCCAAACTCAACGAGGCGTTGAGTATGAAGTGGCCAAGATCCTGGACTCACGTCACCGTTACGGTCAACTACAATATCTTATTGACTGGAAGGGTTATGGTCCTGAGGAACGTTCATGGACCAATGCTTCTGATGTCCATGCTCCTGCCTTGGTCCGGAGATTCCATTCCAAGTTTCCTCAAAAGCCAAAGAAGTGTCCTGGGGCCACTCCTAAAGGGGGGGGTGCTGTCACGATCCGGGTATCTGGACGCCATTTCTTACCCATCAGATGCCTCATAAGGCTGGCTCAGCGCTCCAGGACCGGATCCCATCTGTTATCCTGATGTGTACATTCCTGTATCCTCTCCTGTCACTCTGAGACGCTGTCACAGTAACGCCTTATTACATCTGGCATGGCGTCTCCCGCGGCCTCCGCCGCCGTCCCTGAGCTTCTGCATGCAGAGTGTCAGAGTGGCGATTACGTCAGCCGCGGCCTCCGCTGTGTCCGCGTGGTTGGATGTGCACTTGTCAGCCTGGCGTCTCCTGTCTCCAGTGGCCGGCGCCGCCATTACTGTTTTCATTACCACATGGATTACAAACCAAACTTCCCTCCAAGTGTCTGCATGGGCGCAGCCATCTTGGATTCTGTCAGCTGATCATTTCCTCCAATCTGTTGTCAGTATTGTTAATCTGCATAATTGCCTAGCCAATCCCTTCCTTGCTGCAGGTATAAATACACTGTGCCTGAGCAAGGAAGGCGTCAGTGCTTTGGTTGTCAAACCTAGTTCCTGTTTGTCTCTCTCCTGTGATTGTCTTCCAGGTTCCAGCTCCTGTCTCAAGACTTCCACCATAGAGACCCGCACCAGCATTCCACCTGCGGTGTAGCCTGACTCTCCAATCCATTGTGGATTCATCTGTTTCCAGCTACAACATTACCTGCTTCCAGCTCAGCTTCCAGCAGAGTACAGCTTCCCTTAAAGGGCCGGTGTCCTTTCTACACTTTACCACTCTCCACCGGTATTATTATTTCTCCGCTCTCAAGTTCTACATTTCAGTTCATATTTCATCGCTCCCAAGTTCATCTATTATTTAACTGGTTCCAGCCAGTATCCACTCCGTGCTAACAACAGTCTGGTTCCAGCCAGTATCCACAGCAGCTGTTTTACCTTCAGCAACCCAGCTTTTCCTGGAACACCAGCTGGCACAATCCTGGGTTATCTCCATTGCTACAGTCGGGCCTGGTAAGGACTTTCCATCTAGAAGATCATAAGAACTATCTCACACTACCAGTGCCCTGTGGCTCCTGCCATCCTGTAGTACCCAGGAACTGTATTTATTATTTGCTGACTTTTACGTTTTCTTTTACTGCTGCTGTGTTGCGGAGTTGTCATAATAAACATCATTGACTTTTATCCAAGTTGTCGTGGTCACGCCTTCGGGCAGTTATTATTCATGTTACTTACATGTCCAGGGGTCTGATACAACCTCCCAGGTTCCGGTACATCTCAGCCCCTACAACTGAGGCTGCCTCCCGTCAGCTCAGGCCCTCAGTTGTGACACAGATTTTGTGGCAACATTCAGGCGTATCTTCGACGAGCCAGGTCGAGTAACTTCAGCTTCTTCTGAGATTCTCCATATCCGCCAGGGGACACAAACTGTTGGACAGTATCTAATACATTTTCAGATATTAGCTTCAGAACTGGCATGGAACGATGATGCCCTACGTGCAGCCTGAGCGTTTCAAGGATGAACTGGCTACCAGGAATTTGCCTTCAAAGTTGGATGAACTTATATCTCTGTGTACCAAAGTCGATCTATGGATTCGAGAAAGGGCGATCGAGCGAGGAAGATCATCAATCACCAAGTCTAATCCTCCTCCCCGTCAGCCATCTCCATCCAAGGACGAACCCATGCAGATAGGTCATTCTTGTCTATCTCTGGCAAAGCGTAGGAGACGTCTCTCTGAGCATCTATGTCTTGATTGTGCTGCACCATCTCACGTTGTTAATGCCTGTCCCAAGCATCCGGGAAACTCCAAGTCCTAGCCGCCAAGGAGAGGGTCGGCTAGGAGCAATGCATTCCTCTCCACCTCCAAGTGATTGTAACCTCCCAGTCTCGCTCCAAGTGGCTCAGCGTACTAGGAACATCATTGCTCTGTTAGATTCAGGAGCAGCTGGGAATTTTATGACTGAGGAATACGTCAAGCAGTGGTCTCTACCCACCGAGAGACTTTCGTCTTCCATATCTTTGACTGCCGTGGATGGAAGCAAGATTTCTGATGCAGTCATTTCTTCCAGGACTCTACCAGTTCGTCTGAAAGTAGGAGTTCTTCATTCAGAATTAATTTCCTTTTTGGCGATTCCAAAAGCCACCCATCCGGTCGTTCTGGGCCTTCCATGGTTTTGTTTGCATAACACTCTGACTGACTGGAGGATGACCCATATCCAGGCATGGGGTTCGTCCTGTTCCGGGACTTGTCTTTCTAAAGTACTTCCTGTATGCTCCTCCTCCAAGTCTTCTGATGTTCCACCTCCTCAGTATCAAGACTATACAGATGTGTTCAGTAAAGCTTCTGCTGATGTCCTGCCCCCACATAGGGAGTGGGATTGTCCTATTGATCTCATCCCAGGGAAGGTTCCATCTCGAGGCCGAACGTATCCGTTGTCTGTACCAGAGACTCATTCCATGGAGGAGTACATTAAAGAAAATTTGGCAAAGGGTTTTTTTCGACCTTCTTCTTCTCCAGCTGGCACAGGTTTCTTCTTCGTTAAGAAGAAAGATGGTGGCCTGTGGCCATGCATCGACTATAGAGGTTTGAACGACATCACAGTAAAAAAATGGTATCCTCTGCCTCTGATTACCGAACTCTTTGACCGGGTTAGTGGAGCAACCATCTTCACGAAATTAGATTTGAGGGGTGCCTATAACCTCATTTGGATCCGGAAGGGTGACGAGTGGAAGACCGCATTTAACACCTGTGATGGACATTATGAGTACCTCTTCATGCCTTTCGGACTTAGTAATGCTCCAGCTGTGTTCCAACATTTAGTGAATGAGATTTTCAGAGATATCCTCTATCGTCATGTTGTGGTATATCTCGATGACATTCTCATCTTTGCCAATGATCTGGAGGAACATCATTTTTGGGTGAAGGAAGTCCTGTCCCATCTTCATCTATTGCAAGTTGGAAAAATGCGTCTTTGAAGTCAAATCCATTCCATTTCTAGGCTACATTGTGTCCGGTTCCAGACTAGAGATGGATCCTGAGAAACTTCAAGCTATTCAGGATTGGCCAATACCTACCACTCTCAAGGGCGTCCAGAGATTTTTAGGTATCGCCAACTATTACAGAAAATGTATTCGAGACTTTTCAACCATTGTGGTGCCTATTACTGCCTTTACCAAGAAGGGTGCCAATCCCTCCAAGTGGTCTAAAGAAGCCGTGCAAGCCTTCCATCTGTTTAAGCAAAGATTTACCTCTGCTCCGGTGTTGAAACAACCAGATACCAACTTGCCGTTCACCCTTGAGGTGGATGCCTCCTCCATGGGAGTAGGCGCGGTCCTGTCTCAAAGAGCCAAAGATGGTCGTCTGCATTATGTGGCTTCTTCTCTCTGAAGTTTTCTCCCGCTGAACGTAATTACGCCATTGGCGATCAAGAACTGTTGGCTATCAAGCTTGCTCTAGAAGAGTGGAGGTATTTGCTAGAAGGCACTTCCCATACCATCACGATTCTTACAGATCACAAAAATCTTCTATATTTGAAGGGTGCACAATGTCTCAACCCCCGTCAAGCTAGATGGGCACTTTTTTTTACTAGGTTCGACTTTAAGCCCCAGTTCTGTCCAGGGTCACAGAATCACAAGGCTGATGCCCTTTCCCGCTCCTGAGAGCAAGAAAATGAGTCTGAGTCTATGGACAAGCATCCTATTATTAATCCAGTGGCATTTTCCACGGTAAGGATGGACTCTATGCCTCCATCAGGGAAAAGTTTTGTTAAGCCGGCTCTAAGGAAGAAGCTCATGCATTGGGCACATGCTTCCCGTTTTTCCAGACATGCAGGCATCCAGAATTCCCTTGAATTTATCTCCAGGTCATACTGGTGGCCAACTCTGAAAAAAGATGTCACAGAGTTTATTGCTTCCTGTCCAAAATGTGCCCAACACAAAGTACCTCGCCAGTCACCCGCTGGGCAACTGGTTCCTCTAGCTGTTCCTCATCGTCCATGGACCCATCTGTCAATGGACTTCATTATGGATCTTCCTATGTGTAACAAGTTTAATACAATCTGGGTGGTAGTTGACAGGTTCACCAAGATGGCTCATTTCATTCCCCTCACCGGTCTTCCGTCAGCTTCCAAGTTGGCTCAAGTGTTTATTCAAGAGATTTTCAGACTACATGGCCTCCCTGAGGAGATAATTTCTGACAGAGAAGTACAGTTCGTAGCCAAGTTTTGGCGGAGTCTATGTCTGGCCCTTCAAGTCAAATTAAAATTCTCTACAGCATATCACCCCCAAACTAATGGTCAAACTGAGAGGGTGAATCAGGACTTGAAGGCCTTCCACCAAATTTATGTATCTTCATCTCAAGATGACTGGGTTCAACTTCTTCCCTGGGCCGAGTTCTGTCATAACAACCAATATCACTCATCATCCTCTTCCACGCCATTCTTCACTAATTATGGATTGCACCCTAAAGTTCCAGAATTCCAACCACTTCCAGCAACTTCAGTACCAGCAGCTGATATCATTCTTCATCAGTTTTCAAATAACTGGAAGAACGTTCGAACGGCTCTCCTCAAGGCATCTTTTAGATATAAGAAGTTTGGAGATAGGAAGCGTAGGGCAATTCCTGCCCTTAAAGTGGGTGATCGTGTTTGGTTATCTACGAAGAATCTGAGGTTGAGTTCCAAGCATGAAATTTGCTCCTCGATATATCGGTCCTTTTCGAATTGAACAAGTCATCAATCCAGTAGCCTTCAAACTCCAACTTCCTCCATTTCTAAAAATTCCCAGGACTTTTCATGTTTCCCTTCTGAAACCGCTGATCCTGAATCGGTTCCATTCAGCACTTCCTTAGGCTCCCAAGGTCCAGACTCAATTGGGTGTTGAGTATGAAGTTGCCAAGATTCTGGATTCACGCTTCCGTTATGGTCAACTTCAATATCTGATCGATTTGAAGGGCTATGGCCCTGAGGAACGTTCCTGGACCAATGCTTCTGACGTCCATGCTCCTACATTGGTTCGGAATTTCCATTCTAAATTTCCTCTGAAGCCAAAGAAGTGTCCTGGGGCCACTCCTAAAGGGGGGTGCTGTCACGATCTGGACTACTGGACATTATTTTTTACCTTTCAGGTGTCTTCTGAGGCTGGCTCAGTGTTCCAGGGCTGGGTCTCAGTCATGTCATTAATGTCCTTACTTTATATTTTCTCCTTATTAGTATGTAGGTGCCGTTACAGGGAACTGTCAGTGCTGTTAAGTGTGTGCCCAATATAGGGGGGAGGGGGCTATGGGAGCAGTAAGTTTGTGTAAGGTTGTGGGGGCAGCATGTGTGTGAGGCCATGGGGAAAGAGTGTGTGAGAGGTTATGAGGGTAGTGAGTGTGTCTGAGAGGCTATGGGGACAGCATGTGTGTAAGGCTATGTGGGCAGTGAGTGTGTATGAGGCTGTGGGGGCAGAATATGTGATGCTATGGGGGCAGCGGGTGTGAGACTATGGGAGTAGTGAGTGTGTGTGAGGCTATGGGGACAGAGTGTGTATAAGGCTATGTGTGCAGTGAGTGTGTGAGAGGCTCTGGGTGGACAGAGAGTGTGTGTGGGGCTATGGGGGCAACATATGTGAGACTATGGGGCAGCAGGGGTGAGACTATAAGGGCAGTGTGTGTTGGCTATGAGGCAGCGTGGTTGAGACTATGAGGGCAGTGTGTGTGTGTGTGTGTGTGTGTGTGTGTGTGTGTGTGTGTGTGTAAGGCTTTGGGAACAGTATGTGTGTCTGAGGCTGTGGGGCAGCTATTGTCCAGTGAGCTGTGGCGTGGGGGCACAACTGCAGTCAACCTATCAGCGCCATCTGTTAGCGGTGCTGCCTCTGTTCACTGACCAGTTATGTAGTGTGCTAAGTGTGCCCAGCAAGGGTCAGGGTCAGTGCTGTTAAGTGTGTGCCCAATATAGGGGGGAGGGGGCTATGGGAGCAGTAAGTTTGTGTAAGGTTGTGGGGGCAGCATGTGTGTGAGGCCATGGGAAAAGAGTGTGTGAGAGGTTATGAGGGTAGTGAGTGTGTCTGAGAGGCTATGGGGACAGCATGTGTGTAAGGCTATGTGTGCAGTGAGTGTGTGAGAGGCTCTGGGTGGACAGAGAGTGTGTGTGAGGCTATGGGGGCAACATATTTGAGACTATGGGGCAGCAGGGGTGAGACTATAAGGGCAGTGTGTGTTGGCTATGAGGCAGCGTGGTTGAGACTATGAGGGCAGTGTGTGTGTGTGTGTGTGTGTGTGTGTGTGTGTGTGTGTGTAAGGCTTTGGGAACAGTATGTGTGTCTGAGGCTGTGGGGCAGCGAGTGAGTGAGTATGACTTCTTCACTGGCAAGAAGGAAAGTGATCTGGCTTCAAGCTAAAAAGCTGTGGTCCAAGATATTTGAGTTGCCTGGCAATGAATCAATCAGCATTCAACATGTAAGAAGAGTTTAAACAAGGTAGAAATCTCCACCCAGTATGCTGCACAAAATCTCCCTGTCTACCTGTAACCAATAGCTGGAAAGGAACCCTAAATACATCTTTTGGGACTGCAATATAATGCAAACATACCAGAACATTGGCCCTCATTCCGAGTTGTTCGCTCGCAAGCTGCTTTTAGCAGCATTGCACATGCTAAGCCGCCGCCTACTGGGAGTGAATCTTAGCTTAGCAAAATTGCGAACGAAAGATTCTCAAAATTGCGAATAGAAATTTCTAAGCAGTTTCTGAGTAGCTCGACACTTACTCTGCCACTGCGATCAGTTCAGTCAGTTTCGTTCCTGGTTTGACGTCACAAACACACCCAGCGTTCGCCCAGACACTCCCTCGTTTCTCCAGCCACTCCCGCGTTTTTCCCAGAAACGGCAGCGTTTTTTCACACACTCCCATAAAACGGCCAGTTTCCGCCCAGAAACACCCACTTCCTGTCAATCGCACAACGATCACCAGAACGAAGAAAAAACCTTGTAATGCCGTGAGTAAAATACCAAACTTCTTAGCAAATTTACTTGGCGCAGTCGCAGTGCGAACATTGCGCATGCGCAGTTTGCGGAAAATCGCTGCGATGTGATGAAAAAGAACGAGCGAACAACTCGGAATGAGGGCCATTATCGCCTCTCTCATGAAGACCATCATTGGTCCATTGTTATGTAATGACAATGAAATTCACCTTTGCGCTGTTCAACATCCAATACTCTTTTTACTGATAGTACTTACTAGCCTGCATAAAAAGACCCTACAAGGTAATTGAAATGCATCTGGTCTGTACAGGAAGAAACAGCTTAATGTCTTCACTGTATAATCTTTCATTTCCCTTAAAAGATCTCCAAGCTGGACAAAGTCAATCTTTCTTGAGGTATTTGGAATCTGACTCTGCTACGGATTTGTTCCATAAAACTAGTGTTATACAACATGCTGTAAGTCTGCATACCAATAAAATAGGTACAGTATTTGTTAACATGTAAAAAAGTGAAAATATTGGACACAAAGTAAATTACTTATACTGCTAACTTTCTGTAATCAGAAAGTACAAACTATAAATTACATAAATATATACTGATACAATAATTTCCAGCACTGTATAGAAAAAGGATTCATGAAAAGTGTTATTAATAGTTATATTACAACATTCTAAAATTGATAGTAAAGGACACAAAAGCGGTGATGAATTCACAAGAGACAGCAGACTAGAATCAATCAGGGGAAAGCCCTATGCAAGGGATAATAGGATTGGATTCCTTTAATCTCAGATTGTCAATTGCCTTGCAGTACATCCAGACAGCAGGTGCTCTCCCTGTGTGATAAGTATACACACTCTGTACTAAAACATATATACACTGAGACATGACAATCAACTGTGTACAATTTACACATCTCTGCAATGCACTTCTGCTCCATGATTAAGACATCTGACTGCAATGATAGAGGTTATGGCTTCAAATCCTGGGCACTCAAACCTTCTATAAGTACTCAATGAAAGAATGTTATTACAGGTTGAGTATCCCTTATCCAACATGCTTGGGTCCAGACGTATTTTGGATATCGGATTTTTCCGTATTTTGGAATAATTGCATACCATAATGAGATATCATGGTGATGGGTCTAAGCACAGACTGTATTTATGTTACATATACACCTTATACACACAGCCTGAAGGCAATTTTAGACAATATTTTTTATAACTTTGTGTATTAAACAAAGTGTGTGTACATTCACACAATTCATTTATGTTTCATATGCACCTTATACACACAGCCTGAAGGTCATTTAATACAATATTTTTAATAACTTTGTGTATTAAGCAAAGTTTGTGTACATTGAGTCATCAGAAAACAAAGGTTTCACTATATCACTCTCATTCAAAAATGTCCGTATTTCGGAATATTCTGTATTTCGGAATATTTGGATATGGGATATTCAATCTGTAATAAGCTCTGCTGCTTATGGGTGTCATGTTAATCCTTGCCCCATTTTCCTGTGGCTGGCAATGTGTGCGCAGCTGGTTGAAAGCTGATCAGTGTAACTTGTAAGATGGGAGCTTGCAATGTAGGATGGCAAGGGCAGTTGTATGTACTGTATCACACTGTCTGCAGTATTCCCACAGTAATAGGGGAGGAGCAGAGGTTGTGGTGCTCATTATGATCCTGATGCCTGCTCTACAATGCCATGATTTGCAGTATTGTGCAGCAAGTGGGAGCGAAAAGAGGGAAATTCATGCTATTGAGCCCCTATAACCTACTTATCTGTGAAAGTGGGCGGAACTGGGATGCTTTCATTGAAGTACAATAAAGCTCCCCAGATTTCTGGAATGTCCTGGATATGCTGGCTGGGTAGGCAAGTATCATTCTTGGCACTTCATTTGCACTGCCGCACTCCCACATTCAAGTTCATTCTAGTCCCTAAAGCGCTATGCCACAGAGAAATGAATGGGTCACTATTGCAAGTGAAATGTATGGGAAAAATCAGTTTCATCAACAAATTGGCCTAGAAATGAAGGGCGGGATGTATTAAAATACATTGCCACCCACCGCAGTGATGCTAATCACATATGTACTAAAGCTGACAGAGCCCCCCGCGATACCTGTGAGAAGATGTGCGGGGTGGGGGGTCTCCGTTACCTCCCAGGGGCCTCTGTCACCTCTGCCGGGGGGGTATTCGGTGTGAGCGGTGCAGGGAGGTGGGATGCGTTAAGAAGCCCATAGGCTGCTATAGGTTATCACCATAAAAAGATGGCGATACCCTCCACATCGTTAAGCGGGTGGCCAGGGGTTAGTACATTTGAAAATGTGGTAAAACCATCGAAAGCGGGGGTTTTACCGCATTTTTCCTTTAGTACATCCTGCCTGAAGTCTGAAGTGGTTGAGCAGTGCTTATACAGATGTAGCTATGCTCATCTTACTGCGATGCGTCATGTTGTATTACGGCATGCTGCATGGTGTGCCAGACTCTGAGAATAGTCGCAGCCTTGCACACCATCCTGTAAGCCAGGGGTGGGCAATTAATTCAGGTGGGGGGCTACTTAACAGTTTCCAGTTAATATTCGAGGGCCGCACACAAAATGTAGTGTTTCTCCTGTAACTCCAGGCACCCGCCTCCCCTCATTCACCCATATACGTCTGTCACCGCCCCCCGCCCCCTTCCCCACATACACACACACACACACACACACACACACACACACACACACACACACACAATATATGTTATATATTTATTAATATATTAATAATAGGGACAGGCAAAAATAAAGGGAGATGTCTAAATACAATAAACAGAAGAGCTTTCATTCAAGGACAGAAACCACTATAAGCAAATAATACATGAAAAAAAAACAGTGATGAAAACAAAAAACAGCACCCAGTATACTCCCTGGGCACAGCTACGAGCTCCTTCCCCTCTCCCTCCCTCCTTGGGCACAGTTACCAGCTCCTCCCCCTCCCTCCTTGGGCACAGTTATCAACTACCCCCCCCCCTCCTTGGGCACAGTTATCAGTGCTCCCCCCCTCCCTCCTTGGGCACAGTTATCAACTACTACCCCCCCTCCCTCCTTGGGCACAGTTATGAGCGCTCCCCCCCTCCCTCCTTGGGCACAGTTACCAAATACCCCCTTCCCTCCTTGGGCACAGTTATCAGCGCTCCCCCCCTCCCTCCTTGGGCACAGTTATCAGCGCCCCCCTCTCCCTGGGCACAGATACCAGCTCCCCCTTCCTCCATCTGCACACATAGCAGCTCCCACCCCCATACTGGGCAGACCTAGCACCCTCATCCTGTTGCCACCCACCAGCCATTCAAACACGGACGCCATGGTACCTTAATGATCCAGTAACAAGTCCGCAGTCTGTGCAGCAGCTGCATTTAAGCCTCCCTCTCCCACTTCCGTGTCCTGCTTTTGGCTCCACACCCAACTTTATCCGGTGCCAACAAGGTCCATCCGTGCATCTACTGTACACCCGGCTGCACCAGGGACATGATCTTGGAGCTATTGTAGCGCAATGACAAGCAGTCCCTCGGGCCGCTTGTCATTACACAGTGGTGGGAGGCAGCGGGCCGGGCAGGATCTGTTTGCGGGCTGTATCCGGCCCGCAGGCCTTATTTTGCCCACTCCTACTATAAGCCGTGTTGCAGCATGCTACATCACAATAAGATGAGCATGGCATCGCAGGTAGCAGCAATCTAACATGTCCATGCCTGGGTAAACAGTACCCTCTCCCCTCCGTCTTGACGCCCCTGTTTCTGGTCCCCATAGCAATATATGTAAAGGCCCCATGTACTTCCAAATAGCAAAAACATACATAGAAAATGGGACAGTCTACAAGAGAGCAAACCCTATTTCCCTCTCTCTCTCAGCTTAGAGAACCTCTCCAAGTGCTGACTCATTCTGATGATTTTAAATCCAAATGTTATGAAACAAAGTCTGCTAGTCCTCTACATTTTCCTCAGTGAGCATAAAGAGGGTACTGTAAAAGCAGTCTGTGTCTTCCAGATGTTACATTAAAGTGTGCAACATTATGGCACTTGATTGTGCAATGCACGGTGCAGATCTATGTTCTGATATATAGAATGAGACATAATAAATGGCCAATTCAAAATGAACTTAGCAAACTCTTCATGTATTTGCTGTGTGTTGACCATATAAAGATTAAGACAAGTCTTATTTTCATTCCTGAAATAGACCCATAATAAGGGTTGTGGTAATATCCGTGAGCGAGCCAAAAAAGCTGCGGCTGTACAGACTCAGCAGTTACTTTTGTTAAATAGGAGCCTAAATAAGTACTTACTTGTACAACTTCATCATCATTCCACAATCAGCTTTTCAGAGCCTGAACAGTAGAACATATTATGGATCACTGACTTCTTTGCCAATCTACACAATATGTGTATATATTAAACTTAACATGCAAGCTATTATACCTTTCATGACTTAAGCTAGGTACACACTATACAATTATTGGGCCGATTTGCCAATAATTGGAAGAACGACCATACAGTAGTTGTATAGTGTGTACGAACAATCATGTCAGCGTTTCACGATAATTCGAGAAAATATTGCCCACACCTTGGCGGGCAGACCAAAAAAAAATCTGCGAGTGTGTACCCAGCTTTAAGCTAGGTACACACTTTCAGATTTTTGGGGGTCGGCCCGACAATCGGACAATTTATTGGGAAATTGTAGGCACCAATATCTGAACTACACACTAAAAGATTTTTTTTTAAAGTTACCAATTTTCTGCCACATCACACTGCATTTTCATATGTCCGCCCACAAGTAGGATGATGTAGTGAGAGGAAAACATAGGAAATATGTACAGATTATTAAGAACGCACACACACTGCTCAATATCTGGAGATTGTGGCAGATATTTTTGGTTTTGGACAATAGACCGGAAAATCAATTGTTCATGTGTGTGGGCAAGATTTTCCAGAATTATCAGCTAAATGCCAACACGGTTGTTCGTACACACTATACAATAACTTTGGTCGTTCTTCCAATTATTGGCAAATCGGCCCAATAATTGTATAGTGTGTACCTAGCTTAAGACAATAACACACACAGTCATTCCAAAAGGGAAATCAATGGGAGAAAATAGGCCACACCCCTATCTGCTAGACTACACCCTCGGTCAGCCATAGGTATGCCACAAATACAGCATGCTTTACCTTTTGACCAATGTAAACCAGAACTACTGTACCTCTTGGAAATCAAGGTTTTTGGAGTTATTCAATAATCAGCTTTCTGTCTTGTATATTAAACTTGCATTAAACAGAAAAACATCTTGTTCTGCAGCAGACATAAGAACCAAGAAGTAAAGTGATGGGTAGGTTTTCTCTATACTTCTTATTCTCCCCTGGGACATCAGATTTTCACAGCATGAGTCCTGCTAAGAGAATTGTAATACATTCCATACTATGCGGTAGAGATGAGCGGATTCGGTTCTCCGAGATCTGAACCCCCCCGAACTTCACCTATTTTACACGGTTCCGAGGCAGCCTCGGATCTTCCCGCCTTGCTCGGTTAACCCGAACGCGCCCGAACGTCATCATCCCGCTGTCGGATTCTTGCGAGATTCGTATTCTATATAAAGATCCGCGCGTCGCCGCCATTTTCACTCGTGCATTGGAGATTGAACGGAGAGGACGTGGCTGCGTTCTCTCCCAGAAAAGCTCCGTAATCTGTTCTCAGTGTGCTGCAAATATCTGTGCTCAGTGTGCTTTATTGTGGGGACTGGGGACCACCAGTATAATAGTAGTACAGTACAGTAGGCCATTGCTGTATCTTGCAACTCTGTGTCACTGCAAGTATCCATTCCATATCTGTGCTGCATTTTTGTGAGCAGTATATATAGTATTATAGTGCAGCATTTTGGTGACCAACAGTATATAGTTGTAAAGTAGGCCATTGCTGTATCTTGCAGCTCTGTGTCACTGCAAGTGTCCATTCCATATCTGTGCTGCATTTTTGTGAGCAGTATATAGTATTACAGTGCAGCATTTTGGTGACCCAACAGTATATAGTTGTGTACATTAGGCCATTGCTGTAGTATCTTGCAGCTCTGTGTCACTGCAAGTATCCTTTCCATATCTGTGCTGCATTATTGTGAGCAGTATAGAGTAGGACAGTGCAGCATTTTGGTGACCAGCAGTATACATATATAGTTCAGTACAGTAGGCCATTGCTGTATCTTGCAGCTCTGTGTCACTGCAAGTATCCATTCCATATCTGTGCTGCATTTTTGTGAGCAGTATATATAGTATTACAGTGCAGCATTTTGGTGACCAACAGTATATAGTTGTACAGTAGGCCATTGCTGTATCTTGCAGCTCTGTGTCACTGCAAGTATCCATTTCATATCTGTGCTGCATTATTGTGAGCAGTATATAGTAGGACAGTGCAGCATTTTGGTGACCAACAGTATATAGTTGTACAGTACATTAGGCCATTGCTGTAGTATCTTGCAGCTCTGTGTCACTTCTAGTATCCTGATCAGTGCTCAATATCTGCTGCATTGTTGTGACCAGTATGTATACTGTACTGTGCGATGTGTGTTATACACCTGGTGATTATACATCCTGTAATCTGTACTGAGCGATGTGTGAGATACACCTGGGGATTATACACCCTATATACTGTACTGTGTGATGTGTGAGATACACCTGGGGATTATGCACCCTATATTATTATTATTATTATTATTATTAGCCTTTATTTACATGGCACCACAAGGGTTCTGCAGCGCCCAATAACAGAGTACATAAATAATCAAACAGGAAAACAGCAATTTACAGTTGATGACAGTATAGGACAAGTACAGGGTAAATACACAGTTACATCAGCAGATGACACTGGAATAAGTATCAGGTGGCAGAAGACTGCTGGATGTGGTACAGTTGAAACTTATTAAGGTAAGACAAAAAGGATAAGCACATGAGGGAAGAGGGCCCTGCTCGTGAGAGTTTACAATCTAAAGGGGAGGGGTAGACAGACATGGGTGACACAGATGGGGTACATAGAGAACGTGGAACAGAGGGTTAGGATGAGATTTGGCTGGGTTTGGTGAAGAAGTGGACCCCCAGAAGGCCCAAGTCAATACTTAACATTTCAACATTTTACTGGGCTATGCAGGAGAAAATTAAAAATAGGGGAAAATAAAAAATAAAAAAAAGAATAGATAACTTCTACCGCTTTCAAAAAGGTCAATGGAAGCTGAAATAATGGACAACTACCTTATGGAAGCCAGATACAGTATACCAAACAGTACTTAGCAGAGTTAGGAATGAGTGCTTATGAAATACAGTAACATTTTGTCATAATATTTCAGAAACTGCATGGCTGGTCTCTTGCACTCTTTTGCTCTAATACACCACCTGCTTTAGGATTTATATTCAAAAACATTATGTCTCCATAATCCCAAAAACGTCAGTCTTCTTGGAAAGTTGTTTGTTCCTTTGTAAGGGAAAGAGAACAAACGTTCTCAAACAACGGTTTCTCAATTTCTTTTTCATCTGGGAAGGGATTATGGATTCGTAGGAATATCTGAGCATTTCTGAAATCAGAAAGCAGCGACTTTCTACAAATGTTTACGAATATTTCCAGTGATTTTGTCATTTTCTTCCAGTGATTTGGACCAATAATACCATTGATTAGAACGAATAATTCCAGTGATTTTGGTATTTTCTTCCAGTGATTTGGACCAATAACACCACTGATTAGAACGAATAATTCCAGTGATTTTGTCATTTTCTTCCAGTGATTTGGACCAATAATACCATTGATTAGAACAAATATTTCCTGTGATATTGAGGTGCTTGTGTCGCTTAGCTTAGCCATCCTGCGACCACAGTGCACCTCTTTTTCTCTTTTCTTTGCATCATGTGCTGTTTGGGGCCAATTTTTTTAAGTGCCATCCTGTCTGACACTTCCGTATATGTCCAGTGGTACTGCCATTTGATATAATTCCCGACATTACTGCCATTTAATTCCAGTGATTTTGTCATTTTCTTCCAGTGATTTGGACCAATAATACCATTGATTAGAACGAATAGTTCCAGTGATTTTGTCATTTTCTTCCAGTGATTTTGTCATTTTCTTCCAGTGATTTGGACCAATAATACCATTGATTAGAACTAATAATTCCTGTGATATTGAGGTGTTTGTGTCGCTTAGCTTAGCCGTCCAGCGACCACAGTGCACCTCTTTTTCTCTTTTCTTTGCATCATGTGCTGTTTGGGGCCAATTTTTTGAAGTTCCATCCAGTCTGACACTGCAGTGCCACTCCTAGATGGGCCAGGTGTTTGTGCCGCCCTCTTGGGTCGCTTTGCTTAGTCATCCAGCGACCTCGGTGCAAATATTAGGACTAAAAATAGTATTGTGAGGTGTGAGGTGTTCAGAATAGACTGGAAATGAGTGAAAATTGTGGTTATTGAGGTTAATAATACTATAGGATCAAAATTACCCCCAAATGATATTATTTAAGCTGTATTTGAGTTTTTTTTTTTTTTAAACACCCGAATCCAAAACACACCCGAATCCGACAAAAAAAAATTTCAGGGAGGTTTTGCCAAAACGCGTCCGAATCCAAAACACGCCCGCGGATCCGAATCCAAAACCAAAACACGAAACACGAAAAATTTCCGGTGCACATCTCTACTATGTGGCAAAAAGAATTTCTACTTGTTGGAGAAAACTGGTGATGAATCATCCCCGAAGACATTGGCAACTGAAGGATCTTGCAGTATATTTTCCAGGTTGTCTCATTTCTAGTAATTTTTAAGACCTAAAGCTGCATTAACCATGCAGTAAGTGCCTTATACATGAGCAGTGTTGGACTAGGACACAAAGGGCCCACCAGGGGTATGTAGCGGTAGGGGTCCATAGCCAGGGGTCCAAGTCTCTACCAAGTAACTGACCCTCTTTAATAAAGTAACATGATCTCCCAGCACCACCCTTCCATACACTGTGAACGGGAGCCGTGTCGAATCGACATGGCTTCTGTTTACATTACACAGCTTACCGGGTTGAGCCGTGTTCAACCCGGCAAGCTACCCGGGTAGGATTCCCGGATCACTTGATCTGGAAATTTGCAGGGGGCGCCGTTTCCACTAGAAAAAAAACATGGGTAAATGCGCGCCCCCGCGCATTTACCCGTGTTTTTAGAGCTAGTGGAAAAGGAGTATTAGAAAAGGGAAATCTCTAATATAATAACATTGGTATTAGAGTCAAGTGAGACTATATTGACAAGCAGATAGCAATAATTAAATAAAATAAAAAGTACTGAGCCCAGGGCTGAAGCGAGGGTGGGGCTGATGGCGCCTTTGCCCATAAGGTGGGTGTCATATTGCCACTGCCACTGTCCACCTCCTGTAGTGCCAGAGTGCCTGCCACAATAGATGATTCACACACAATGTGCTCCCCTCCTCCTGCTGTTAGCACTCGCAGTGGCTGGGTAACATGACATCACAATGTCCTAACGTCTCATCAGCAAGTGAGTTAAGATGAGAACCCTGGAGCTGCAGAGAGGAGCACCCGCCATCTGGCCAGACTGAACTTTATTCTAGGCTATAAGTGAACAGGTGTAGTATAGAAAATCTGCAGTAATTAGTTAGACAGTCATTAGGTTAGTGCTGTAACTAGGCATTTTAGCGCTGTGTGCAAGAAACGGCATTGGCACCCCTCCCCCCCCCCCCCACATGGAAGACAGGGGCAGTGCGCGCCGTCGGCGCGTGAAAAATATATAGGGGCTTGGCTTTATGGGGAAGGGGCGTGGCCACAAAATAATAGCAATTCATACCACGGTACACAGTAGTCTCCATTATTCAAATTACGCTGCACAGTAGTGCCACTACACCAGGTAGAGCCCCTTTTATACATTACAGCAGACAGTCCCCCTTTTTACACATTACAGCAGACAGTCCCCCTTTTTACACATTACGGCAGACAGCGTCCCCTTTTTTTTACACATTACGGCAGACAGCGTCCCCTTTTTTACACATTACGGCAGACAGTGTTGTGATGTTAGTGTATTAGAATGCTTAATATTTGTAGACACTCCCTTAGTAATATGTGTAAGCCTGAATCTTCAGTGATGGTCCCTGGGACCAGGAGGATGCTGGGAGGTGGGTGATCCAGTGTGCAGTGTGCCTGGAGTTGGTGATGGAATAGACAGCACAGCAGTGAACTCACATGTCTCTGTGTCCTTATGACTGGATTTACAAACATATGAACAAAACAAGCGTCCCCCTTTTTTACACATTACAGAAGACAGCGTCCCCTTTTTACACATTACGGCAGACAGCGTCCCCTTTTTTACACATTACGGCAGACAGCGTCCCCTTTTTTACACATTACGGCAGACAGCGTCCCCTTTTTTTTACACATTACGGCAGATAGCGTCCCCTTTTTTACACATTACGGCAGACAGCGTCCCCTTTTTACACATTACGGCAGACAGCGTCCCTTTTTACACATTACGGCAGACAGCATCCCCGTTTTTACACAGTATGGCAGACAGCGTCCCCCTTTTTACACATTACAGCAGACAGCGTCCCCCTTTTTACACATTACAGCAGACAGAGTTCCCCTTTTTACACATTATGGCAGACAGTGTCCCCCTTTTTTACACATTACAGCAGACAGCATCCCCTTTTTACACATTACGGCAGACAGCATCCCCCTTTTTACACATTGCGGCAGCCAGTCCCCCTTTTTACACATTACGGCAGATGGTGTCCCCCTTTATACACATTGCGGCAGCCAGCGTCCCCCTTTTTACACATTGCGGCAGCCATTCCCCCTTTTTACACATTACGGCAGACGGTGTCCCCCTTATTACACATTGCGGCAGCCAGTCCCCCTTTTTACACATTACGGCAGACGGTGTCCCCCTTTATACACATTGCGGCAGCCAGCGTCCCCCTTTTTACACATTGCGGCAGCCAGTCCCCTTTTTTACACATTACGGCAGATGGTGTCCCCCTGAGAGAGAGAGAGAGAGAGAGAGATACTTACCATCTCCCCGCTGACAGGCTCCTCGTGCTGGCAGCTCCCTCGGTGCAGGCATCGGACAAGGAGGAGGAGGGAGGGGGACTCGAGCCGCAGTAGCGCTATGTCATTGGTAGTAGCACCGCTGCAGCAGCCCCCTCTCCTTCCGTATAGCCTGCCCGGCGCCGCTGTGAATGCTGGGATGGAGGAACTGCATCTCATCATTCACAGCAGCGCCGGGCAGCCTATGCAGAAGGAGAGGGGACTGCTGCAGTGGCGCTTACTACCAATGACATAGCACTGCTGCGGCTCCAGTCCCCCTCCCTCCTCCTCCTTCGCCGCTGCCCGGCGCTGCTCTCTCCTCTCCAGTGCGGCGCACGGCACACAGCAGAGGCGGCATGTAATGAGTCAATTTGATTCATTACATGCTGCTGGCCATTGCGCCATCAGGGCAACTGCGCTGTGTGCCAGGCACACACGTAGTTACGGCCCTGCATTAGGTCGACCCCATATGGTGGACATGCATTTTGTCGACAGGGTCTAAAGGTCAACACAAGTTTTTATGGTGTTTTGGGTGTCATTTTGTATGTTTCATCATCTGTGACCACAATCAGTGCAAACTTGTACCCTAGAGGGTTGGCTTTGCTCGCCACACTTTGAGCAAGGTTCCTCACTCCACTGCGATCGCTACATGTTACTATTTCCAATCATAGTCCACATGGATGGTAAATTAATCAAAAGTTGGAAAATATGCGAAAAATGCCCAAAACTTATGTCTACCATATATGTATCAACCTTTTGTACCTGTTGCTTTTCTTGATCTATCATACTTGTGGTTAGGTAGCTTAATTGTATGCTGTTATTTAATATAATTAAACTATCTGACTAAAGCAGCTGGCTGAGCCTATATAATCAGTGATAAGACTCATTGGAGATTGCTCTCTGGAAGGGAGCTTGTATTTCAAAGTGTAGCTTGGATTTGTAAGTGTATGTGAGTTGGAATCAGCAGAAGCAGGAGCTGGAAGCCGAGTGAAAAGGAGGTGCAGTGAGCTGGAACAACTGCAACTTCTAGGTGGAGTATCGGTGCCGCAGGAGAGCTCCCACTCAGATAAGTATTGATTACTTACTTATTGTGTATTGATTGTATTGGTTAGTTGGTTTTTATTATCTTTATTGTACTTTCGAAAGGTAAAAGGGAGTTGAGTTCTAAAACAATGGGAGGGGCCGTGATTGAGAGTCTCACTCAGTGCGTGTCGTGCAAGATGTATGCGCACCTGGAGCAGCCAACCCAGGGCGAATACATATGCACGATATGTGAGAAAATTGTTGACCTGGAAGCCCATGTAACTGATCTAGAGCAGACCGTTACGCGACTAAGAGATATTTACAATCTCGAGCGAAGTTTAGATAGAATGGTGGAGGAGTTGCAGCAGGGGTCACTGGTAGATGAGGAAAATCAGGTAGGTAGTTGGGTCACTGTTAGAAGGGAGAAAAAGAGGGGGAGGCACGACATCTCGGAACTATCAAACTCTATCGGTGGATGATAGCAACGAAATGACGGAGCCGGAGAAGAAACTGCTCCCTCTAGCAACCGGAGGAGTGGTCCCTCTGGCTCAGATGGGATGAAAGCTAGAGAGGCGCGCAGGCAGATGGTGGTGGTAGGGGACTCTATCATTAGGAAGGCAGATAGGGCAATCTGCTACCGGGACCATGATCGCCGTACGGTCTGTTGTCTCCCTGGTGCTCGGGTACGGCACATCGCGGACCGAGTAGATAGATTGTTGGGAGGGGCTGGGAAAGACCCGGTGGTCTTGGTGCACGTTGGCACCAACGACAAAGTTAGTGGTAGGTGGGATGTCCTTAATAAAGATTATAGGGACTTATGCAAGAAACTAAAAAAAAGGACATCTAAGGTAATTTTCTCCGAAATATTGCCAGTGCCACGCGCTAGCCCAGGGAGACAGAGGGAGATTAGGGAGGTAAATATGTGGCTCAGAGACTGGTGTAGGAAAGAGGGGTTTGTGTTCTTGGAACACTGGGCGGACTTCTCAGTCAGGCGCCATCTTTTTTCTCGTGACGGATTGCACCTGAATGAGGAAGGGTGCTGGGGGGTAGGATGGCTAGTAGGTTGGAGGAGATTTTAAACTAGGAGCCTGGGGGGAGGGTTTAGCTAGAAACTATGGGTCATGCAGCGAGTATAGTAGGGATGGTGGTAGTGAGATAAATGGAGGTGGAGAAGGGGGGAGGGAAAGTGCAGCCGGTAAGGGTATTTACATGGGTTCTATTAAGGGTGTTAAGAAAGGTATTGCTAAAGCATTAAATAATAACAATTATGTGTCATCATTACAGACTATAGAAAATGTTGTACGGGACTTAAGAGAAAATACTTATGTCAGGGCGGTGATTTTAGATGGGAACATTGGGTTGACCAAAGAGAAAAGTAAGGTGGGCAATACTAAGTGCGGTGGGGTTGGAGAGGGAGCGAGAAGGACAGTGTCACGATCCGGGTATCTGGACGCCATTACCTGCCGTTCAGATGTCTTCTGAGACTGGCCCAGCGTTCCAAGTCCGGATTTCATCTGTGTCAACACTCTGCACATCTCTCCTGTCGTTCTGAGACACTACCAAAGTGGCGCCGTGTTTGAATCCAACATGGCGTCTCCCGTCCTCCGCGGCCTCTGCCGCCGTTCCTGTGATATTGCTGCAGGTTCTCAGAGTGGTTTATTATGCCTGCCGCGGCCGCCGCTGTCCTCCACGTGTCTCAGCATATAACTGTCATCTGGCGTCTCCTGTCCTCCGCGGCTGGCGCCGCCATTATCATTATGTTTGCACATTACATTTCAAACCAGTTTTCCCTCCAGGTTCCAGCATGGGCGCAGCCATGTTGGATTTGATCACATGCTCCAATTCCTCCAATCCACCATCTCTGGAATCTGCATAATTGCCTAGCCAATGCCTGCATAGCAGCAGGTATAAGTATCCTGTGTCTAGGCCAGATAGATGTCAGTGCTTTGAATGTCATACCTTGTTCCAGTCTCTCTCTCCTGTGGCTTGTTTCTCCAGGTTCCAGTTCCTGTCTCCAGCATCCACAAAGAGACCCGCACCTGCTTTCCATCCTGCGGTGCAGCCTGACTTTACAGTCCTCCGTGGCTGTCCAGTTTCCAGCTATCTACTACCTGCTTCCAGCAGCCAGCTTTCAAACAGATTCCAGCTTCTACAAAACACCGGTGCTGATCCAGCGGATTCTATCTTACCAGCAGTATCCACTACCACCGGTAATCATCTATCAGCTATTCTGTTTCTACGCTCACTAGCATCTCACATCATCCACTCTGTATTTCATCACCTGGCTGGTTCCATCCAGCACCCACTCCGTGACTTTAGTACCTGGCTGATTCTATTCAGCATCCACTCCGTGTTTTACCACCTGGCTGGTTCCATCCAGCTGATACAACAGCTTACTCAAATTACCAGATTCACCTGTTACAACTACTGGCATGTTCCTCGGCTATCTCCACTACTACAACCAGGCCTGGTAAGGATTTCTATCAAAGGACTTTTAACATCTGTTCTAACCTACCAGTGCTCTGCAATACCTTCTACGGTTACGTGTTCCAGGAACTGTGTTATTTGCCACTGTCAACTGCTAACCTTGAATGCTGCTTGTTGTATCACGGAGTCTGTTAATAAACTTTTATTTTGAATTTTAACTTGGTTGTCATGGTCACACCTTCGGGTAATTATTCTGCACTTACATGTCCAGGGGTCTGATTAAACCTCCCAGGTTTAATTTCATCTCAGCCCCTACAACTGAGGCTTCCTCCCGTCAGCCTAAACCCTCAGTTGTGATAGACAGTCTGTATCAGTAACTCTACGGATGCACTAGTTAACCAGGATGGGAAATCTTTAGGAAAACAAACAAATAAAGGAACCGATAAACTAAAATGTATGCTTGCAAACGCAAGAAGTCTAGCAGGTAAAATGGGGAATTGGAATTGTTAGCATCAGAGGCTGAGTATGACATTATAGGTATTACGGAAACATGGTGGGACGACTCTCACGACTGGGTTGCTAACTTGGAGGGATATTCTCTTTTTAGGAGGGCAGGGCTAACAAAAGAGGAGGAGGTGTATGTCTTTATGTTAAACCATCACTTAAACCATACATAAAGGAGGTTATCTATGAGGAGACTGGCGATAATGTGGAGTCACTATGGGTAGAAATCTCAAGTGGGGGAATTGATGCAAAAAAACTAGTCATAGGCACGTGCTACAAACAGCCGGATATTAGCATACATGAGGAAGAACAACTATTGCAGCAAATCAAAACGGCTGCGGGATTGGGGACATCCTTGTCATTGGGGATTTTAATTACCCGGATATAAACTGGAGTAACGATTCATGTGCTAATGCGAGGGGCAGCAGGTTCTTAAATATGATTAGGGATCACTACTTTTCTCAATTAGTCGAGGACCCAACTAGGGGTAAAACTACCCTGGATCTAGTAATTACTAATAATGTGGACATTATATCAAACACTAAAGTTGAGGAGACTTTGGGTAACGTGATCACTATATGATCACATTCAACATCAGTTTCAGGAAACATAGCTACAGGGGTTCCACCAAAACTTTTAACTTTAGGAAGGCTAATTTCAGTATGCTTAGATGCGTACTTAATGACATAGAGTGGGAGGTTCTGTATAATAACAAGAACACTTCGGAAATGTGGGATGTTTTAAAAGGGTTGCTGGATAGCAATATTCATAACTTTATTCCCATGGGCAGTAAACGCAGGAGTATTAAACTCAAACCGATGTGGCTTAACAAGAAGGTTAAGGCAGAAATGGATAAAAAAGCGGGCTTTCAAAGCATTTAAATCTAATGGAAAGGAGGAGTCTTTCAAGTATTACAAGGAGTGTAATAAGAAAAGCAAAAAGCAATAAGAGCAGCTAAAATGGAAAATGAAAAGCAAATCGCTATAGAGAGTAAAACCAATCCTAAAAAGTTTTTTTAAATACATAAACGGTAAAAGGTTAAAAAAGGAGAATATAGGTTCATTAAAAGATGAATTAGGAGAATTGATAAATGATGATGAAATATTCACCAGTGAAGAACTGATGGTGGGAGTAGAGCATAACAATTGTGACAGTAATAATTCATGGTTAGATACTTTTTTAAGTGAAGAAGTAGTCCGGGAGAGACTAAGCAAAATTAAGATTAATAAATCACCTGGTCCTGATGGACTTCACCCGAGGGTTCTTATGGAGCTTAGTTCACAACTAGCATGACCCCTATACTTGATTTTCAATAGTTCAATTAGATCAGGCATGGTACCGAAGGATTGGCGTATAGCTGAGGTAGTGCCATTATTTAAAAAGGGATCCAAAAATCTTTTGGGAAACTACAGACCAGTTAGTTTAACATCTATAGTGGGGAAAATATTGGAAGGAATTCTAAGGGACGTCATACAGGAGTATCTAAAGTCCGCTAGGATTATTAGCAAGAACCAGCATGGGTTTGTGAGGGACAGGTCATGTCAGACTAACTTAATTAGCTTCTACGAGGAAGTGAGCAATAATCTTGATCAAGGAAAAGCAGTGGATGTGGTCTTCCTAGATTTTGCAAAGGCCTTCGATACAGTTCCTCACAGGAGACTGATGATCAAATTGAAGGAGATTGGCCTAGGAAAAACTATTTGCACATGGATAAGCAGCTGGTTGGATAGCATGGTACAGCAAGTAGTGGTCAACGGGAAGTACTCAACCTGGTTCCCAGTAGTCAGCGGAATACCACAAGGGTCCGTACTCGGACCACTACTGTTCAACATATTTATCAATGACCTAGAAATAGGCCTGTGAAGCACAGTGTCAATCTTTGCAGATGATACTAAACTGTGTAAGGTAATTAGTTCAGAATTGGATGTGGAGTCCTTGCAGAATGATCTATCTAAACTTGAACTCTGGGCGTCTAAATGGAAAATGAGGTTCAATACAGACAAATGCAAGGTTATGCATTTTGGGACTAAAAACAAACTTGCATCCTACATATTAAATGGGGAATGCCTAGGGGAAACAGAGTTGGAAAAAGATTTGGGGGTATTCATTGATAATAGGCTTAATAACTAGTGATGAGCACC
The DNA here is from genome assembly GCF_028390025.1 of Pseudophryne corroboree. Taxonomy (NCBI): domain Eukaryota; kingdom Metazoa; phylum Chordata; class Amphibia; order Anura; family Myobatrachidae; genus Pseudophryne; species Pseudophryne corroboree. The sequence goes on from NC_086446.1 coordinate 620,164,206, forward strand.
GGAACTTTTTCGGGTTTTGTGTTTTGGTTTTGGGTTCGGTTCCGCGGCCGTGTTTTGGGTTCGAACGCGTTTTGGCAAAACCTCACCGAATTTTTTTTGTCGGATTCGGGTGTGTTTTGGATTCGGGTGTTTTTTTTAAAAAAAACCCTAAAAAACAGCTTAAATCATAGAATTTGGGGGTCATTTTGATCCCAAAGTATTATTAACCTCAATAACCATAATTTCCACTCATTTTCAGTCTATTCTGAACACCTCACACCTCACAATATTATTTTTAGTCCTAAAATTTGCACCGAGGTCGCTGGATGACTAAGCTCAGCGACCCAAGTGGCCGACACAAACACCTGGCCCATCTAGGAGTGGCACTGCAGTGTCACGCAGGATGGCCCTTCCAAAAAACACCCCCCAAACAGCACAAGACGCAAAGAAGAAAAAAAAGAGGCGCGATGAGGTAGCTGTGTGAGTAAGCTAAGTGACCCTAGTGGCCGACACAAACACCTGGCCCATCTAGGAGTGGCACTGCAGTGTCACGCAGGATGGCCCTTCAAAAAAACACCCCCCAAACAGCACATGAAGCAAAGAAAAAAAGAGGCGCAATGAGGTAGCTGTGTGAGTAAGATAAGCGACCCAAGTGGCCGACACAAACACCTGGCCCATCTAGGAGTGGCACTGCAGTGTCACGCAGGATGGCCCTTCCAAAAACTACTCCCCAAACAGCACATGACGCAAAGAAAAATGAAAGAAAAAAGAGGTGCAAGATGGAATTGTCCTTGGGCCCTCCCACCCACCCTTATGTTGTATAAACAGGACATGCACACTTTAACCAACCCATCATTTCAGTGACAGGGTCTGCCACACGACTGTGACTGAAATGACGGGTTGGTTTGGACCCCCACCAAAAAAGAAGCAATTAATCTCTCCTTGCACAAACTGGCTCTACAGAGGCAAGATGTCCACCTCATCATCATCCTCCGATATATCACCGTGTACATCCCCCTCCTCACAGATTATCAATTCGTCCCCACTGGAATCCACCATCTCAGCTCCCTGTGTACTTTGTGGAGGCAATTGCTGCTGGTGAATGTCTCCACGGAGGAATTGATTATAATTCATTTTAATGAACATCATCTTCTCCACATTTTCTGGATGTAACCTCATACGCCGATTGCTGACAAGGTGAGCGGCGGCACTAAACACTCTTTCGGAGTACACACTTGTGGGAGGGCAACTTAGGTAGAATAAAGCCAGTTTGTGCAAGGGCCTCCAAATTGCCTCTTTTTCCTGCCAGTATAAGTACAGACTTTCTGACGTGCCTACTTGGATGCGGTCACTCATATAATCCTCCACCATTCTTTCAATGGGAAGAGAATCATATGCAGTGACAGTAGACGACATGTCCGTAATCGTTGTCAGGTCCTTCAGTCCGGACCAGATGTCAGCATCAGCAGTCGCTCCAGACTGCCCTGCATCACCGCCAGCGGGTGGGCTCGGAATTCTGAGCCTTTTCCTCGCACCCCCAGTTGAGGGAGAATGTGAAGGAGGAGATGTTGACAGGTCGCGTTCCGCTTGACTTGACAATTTTCTCACCAGCAGTTCTTTGAACCCCAGGAGACTTGTGTCTGCCGGAAAGAGAGATCCAAGGTAGGTTTTAAATCTAGGATCGAGCACGGTGGCCAAAATGTAGTGCTCTGATTTCAACAGATTGACCACCCGTGAATCCTTGTTAAGCGAATTAAGGGCTCCATCCACAAGTCCCACATGCCTAGCGGAATCGCTCTGTGTTAGCTCCTCCTTCAATGTCTCCAGCTTCTTCTGCAAAAGCCTGATGAGGGGAATGACCTGACTCAGGCTGGCAGTGTCTGAACTGACTTCACGTGTGGCAAGTTCAAAAGGTTGCAGAACCTTGCACAACGTTGAAATCATTCTCCACTGCGCTTGAGACAGGTGCATTCCACCTCCTATAGCGTGCTCAGTTGTATAGGCTTGAATGGCCTTTTGCTGCTCCTCCAACCTCTGAAGCATATAGAGGGTTGAATTCCACCTCGTTACCACTTCTTGCTTCAGATGATGGCAGGGCAGGTTCAGGCGTTTTTGGTGGTGCTTCAGTCTTCTGTACGTGGTGCCTGTACGCCGAAAGTGTGCCGCAATTCTTCTGGCCACCGACAGCATCTCTTGCACGCCCCTGTCATTTTTTAAATAATTCTGCACCACCAAATTCAAGGTATGTGCAAAACATGGGACGTGCTGGAATTTGCCCAGATTTAATGCACACACAATATTGCTGGCGTTGTCCGATGCCACAAATCCACAGGAGAGTCCAACTGGGGTAAGCCATTCTGCGATGATCTTCCTCAGTTGCCGTAAGAGGTTTTCAGCTGTGTGCGTATTCTGGAAAGCGGTGATACAAAGCGTAGCCTGCCTAGGAAAGAGTTGGCGTTTGCGAGATGCTGCTACTGGTGCCGCCGCTGCTGTTCTTGCGGCGGGAGTCCATACATCTACCCAGTGGGCTGTCACAGTCATATAGTCCTGAGTCTGCGCTGCTCCACTTGTCCACATGTCCGTGGTTAAGTGGACATTGGGTACAACTGCATTTTTAGGACACTGGTGACTCTTTTTCTGAGGTCTGTGTACATTTTCGGTATCGCCTGCCTAGAGAAATGGAACCTAGATGGTATTTGGTACCGGGGACACAGTACCTCCAACAAGTCTCTAGTTGGCTCTGCAGTAATGATGGATACCGGAACCACGTTTCTCACCGCCCAGGATGCCAAGGCCTCAGTTATCCGCTTTGCAGCAGGATGACTGCTGTGATATTTCATCTTCCTCGCAAAGGACTGTTGGACAGTCAATTGCTTGGTGGAAGTAGTAAAAGTGGTCTTACGACTTCCCCTCTGGGATGACCATCGACTCCCAGCAGCAACAACAGCAGCGCCAGCAGCAGTAGGCGTTACACGCAAGGATGCATCGGAGGAATCCCAGGCAGGAGAGGACTCGTCAGAATTGCCAGTGACATGGCCTGCAGGACTATTGGCATTCCTGGGGAAGGAGGAAATTGACACTGAGGGAGTTGGTGGGGTGGTTTGCGTGAGCTTGGTTACAAGAGGAAGGGATTTACTGGTCAGTGGACTGCTTCCGCTGTCGCCCAAAGTTTTTGAACTTGTCACTGACTTATGATGAATGCGCTGCAGGTGACGTATAAGGGAGGATGTTCCGAGGTGGTTAACGTCCTTACCCCTACTTATTACAGCTTGACAAAGGCAACACACGGCTTGACAAATGTTGTCCGCATTTCTGTTGAAATACTTCCACACTGAAGAGCTGATTTTTTTGGTATTTTCACCAGGCATGTCAATGGCCATATTCCTCCCACGGACAACAGGTGTCTCCCCGGGTGCCTGACTTAAACAAATCACCTCACCATCAGAATCCTCCTGGTCAATTTCCTCCCCAGCGCCAGCAACACCCATATCCTCCTCATCCTGGTGTACTTAAACACTGACATCTTCAATCTGACTATCAGGAACTGGACTGCGGGTGCTCCTTCCAGCACTTGCAGGGGGCGTGCAAATGGTGGAAGGCGCATGCTCTTCACGTCCAGTGTTGGGAAGGTCAGGTATCGCAACAGACACAATTGGACTCTCCTTGTGGATTTGTGATTTCGAAGAACGCACAGTTCTTTGCTGTGCTTTTGCCAGCTTAAGTCTTTTAATTTTTCTAGCGAGAGGCTGAGTGCTTCCATCCTCATGAGAAGCTGAACCACTAGCCATGAACATAGGCCAGGGCCTCAGCCGTTCCTTGCCACTCCGTGTGGTAAATGGCATATTGGCAAGTTTACGCTTCTCCTCCGACGATTTTATTTTAGATTTTTGAGTCCTTTTTTTACTGATATTTGGTGTTTTGGATTTTACATGCTCTGTACTATGACATTGGGCATCGGCCTTGGCAGACGACGTTGATGGAATTTCATCGTCTCGGCCATGACTAGTGGCAGCAGCTTCAGCACGAGGTGGAAGTGGATCTTGATCTTTCCCTATTTTTGGAACCTTAACATTTTTGTTCTCCATATTTTAATAGGCACAACTAAAAGGCACCTCAGGTAAACAATGGAGATGGATGGATACTAGTATACTTATGGATGACGAGCGACTGCCGACACAGAGGTAGCTACAGCCGTGGACTACCGTACTGCGTCTGCTAGTATAGACTGGATGATAATGATATAAAAAATATATATATATCACTACTGCAGAACAGGTATATATTGTATAATGACGGACCTGCTGGACACTGTCAGCACTGCAGACTCCTAAACTACTAGTCTGAAGAAGATAGAAAAAAAAAACCCACCACAGGTAGGTATACAATTATGGACGAGCGACTGCCGACACAGAGGTAGCTACAGCCGTGGACTACCGTACTGCGTCTGCTAGTATAGACTGGATGATAATGATATAAAAAATATATATATATCACTACTGCAAGACAGGTATATATTGTATAATGACGGACCTGCTGGACACTGTCAGCACTGCAGACTCCTAAACTACTAGTATGAAGAAGAATGAAAAAAAAACCCACCACAGGTAGGTATACAATTATGGACGAGCGACTGCCGACACAGAGGTAGCTACAGCCGTGGACTACCGTACTGCGTCTGCTAGTATAGACTGGATGATAATGATATAAAAAATATATATATATATCACTACTGCAGGACAGGTATATATTGTATAATGACGGACCTGCTGGACACTGTCAGCACTGCAGACTCCTAAACTACTAGTATGAAGAAGATAGAAAAAAAAAAACCCACCACAGGTAGGTATACAATTATGGACGAGCGACTGCCGACACAGAGGTAGCTACAGCCGTGGACTACCGTACTGCGTCTGCTAGTATAGACTGGATGATAATGATATAAAAAATATATATATATATCACTACTACAGGACAGGTATATATTGTATAATGACGGACCTGCTGGACACTGTCAGCACTGCAGACTCCTAAACTACTAGTATGAAGAAGATAGAAAAAAAAAAAAACACCACAGGTAGGTATACAATTATGGACGAGCGACTGCCGACACAGAGGTAGCTACAGCCGTGGACTACCGTACTGCGTCTGCTAGTATAGACTGGATGATAATGATATAAAAAATATATATATATCACTACTGCAGGACAGGTATATATTGTATAATGACGGACCTGCTGGACACTGTCAGCACTGCAGACTCCTAAACTACTAGTATGAAGAAGATAGAAATATAATGAATGACGGACCTGCTGGACACTGTCAGCAGAATGCGTTTATAGAATAAAAAAATAAAAAAAACCACACGAGTGTTTAACTTTTTCAGGTAGACAATATACTGGTGGTCACTGCTGGTCAGTCACACTGGCACTCTGGCAGCAAAAGTGTGCACTGTTAAATATGTACTCCTGCTATAACTGCTCCCCAGTCTCCCCCACAATTAAGCTGTGTGAGCAGTGAGCACTCAGCACAGTCAGATATACATAGATGATATTTTCATGCAGCACACTGAGGCTGAGCACAGATATGGTATGTGACTGTGTATCGTTTTTTTTCAGGCAGAGAACGGATTATATTAAATAATAAATAAAACTGGTGGTCACCACTAGTATAACTATCAGCAAAACTCTGCACTCTCTGAGTACTCCTAATGCTCCAGTAAATCAAGTGTCTCACTCTCTATCTAAACGGAGAGGACGCCAGCCACGTCCTCTCCCTATCAATCTCAATGCACGTGTGAAAATGGCGGCGACGCGCGGCTCCTTATATAGAATCCGAGTCTCGCGATAGAATCCGAGCCTCGCGAGAATCCGACAGCGGGATGATGACGTTCGGGCGCGCTCGGGTTAACCGAGCAAGGCGGGAAGATCCGAGTCTGCCTCGGACCCGTGTAAAAAGCGTGAAGTTCGGGGGGGTTCGGTCTCCGAGAAACCGAACCCGCTCATCACTATTAATAACCGTACACAATGTCAAAACGCAGTAAAGAAGGCAAGTAAGATGCTAGCGTGCATAAAAAGGGGAATTGAGACAAGGGACTCGGATGCAATCATGCTGCTGTATAAGGCATTGGTACGTCCTCACCTGGAATATTGTGTTCATTTTTGGGCACCATTGTATAAAAAAGACATCAGTGAACTCGAAAGTGTTCAAAGACGAACTACTAAATTGATTAAAGGCCTAGAAGGACTGGAATATAAGGAAAGACTTAAGGCTGAATATGTATACACTAGAAAAGAGGCGCCTAAGAGGAGATATTATTAATATCTTCAAATATGTAAAGGGACATCACAAAGAGTTATCAGAGGAATTATTTATTAAAAGAACACAGTTTAGGACACGTGGGCACTCGCTGCGACTGGAGGAGAGAAAGTTCCGAACGCAACGGAGGAAAGGGTTCTTCACTGTTAGGGCAATCAGGATGTGGAATTCCCTGCCAGGGAAGGTGGTAATGGCGGACTCTGTAATTGGATTTAAAAAAGGAATGGATACATTTCTGAATGAAAAAGCTATCCAAGGTTATAATACTTAAAATATCAACATGGTTAATCCGGGGGTAACATGAGTTATAGTAGCTAACTAGTCATAAAACATTATTTAGCAAGTATGTAGAATCATCACAACTTAAAACAGGTTGAACACGATGGGCAATTTGACTCTATTCAACCTCAAATACTATGTTACTATATGTTACTATGTTACTATCTGCATTATTTTAGCTCAGTAGCAGCCAATCAGATTTTAGGGCCTAATTCAGACTTGGTCGCAAGCAGGCGTTTTTTTGCACTGCTGCGACCAGGTAATCGCCGCTTACAGGGGAAGGGGGTAATCGCTGTGCAGGGGTGCGAATGCATGTGCAGAGAGCTGCATAAACAAAAGTTTGTGCAGTCTCTGCACAGCTCAGGACTTACTTTGCCCGGAGCTGACGTCAGGAACCCTCCCTTTAAACGGCTGGACATGCCTGCGTTTCTCCAGACACTCCTAGGAAACGGTCAGTTGACACCCACAAACGGCCTCTTCCTGTCAATCTTCTTGCAATCGTTGGTGCGATCACTTTCTTTGGCCATCCCGTCGCTGTCCTGCACTCCCCATCGCTGGGGGAACCTCGCGCCTGTGCATTGTGGTGCATACCCATGCGCAGTTCATACCCGATCGCTGCTGAGCGAAAAGGCACAGCAGCGATCAGATCTGAATGACCCCCCTATGTGCAGCTAGTCAGTGGTACAAGTAGAAGAAATGTCTTATAGGTACTGTGTGCGCGCGCTTACGCCGCGCGTGCCAAAAAATGGGTGTGGACAAATGCCACATAGGGTGTAACCAATGAAAATGGGAGTGTGATACACATATGGGGGGGCCAGATACACATATGACCCCAATAGTACCAGATACAAAGATGCCCTCACAGTGCCAGATACGCCCCCACCATGTCAGATATCCCCCCACAGTGCTTGATATGCCACCACGGTGCCAGATGCACAAATGTCCCATGGTGCCAGATGCACAAATGCCCCATGGTGCCAGATACACAAATGCCCCCAGTAGTGCCATATATGCCCCCACAGTGCCAGATACACAAATGCCCCATGGTGCCAAATACACAAATGCCCCAGAGTGCCAGATACATAAATGCCCCAGAGTGCCAGATACACATTGCCCCAGGGTGACAGATACATATTAATACACATTGCCCCAGAGTGCCAGATACACATTGCCCCAGAGTGACCGATACATATTAATACACATTGCCCCAGAGTGCCAGATACACATTGCCCCAGAGTGCCAGATACACATTTATACACATTGCCACAGAGTGCCAGATATACATTGCCCTAGAGTGCCAGATACACATTGCCCCAGAGTGCCAGATACATATTAATACACATTGCCCCAGAGTACCAGATACACATTGCCCCAGAATCAGTGGCGTAACTAGGGGTCCACAGCCACTGCGATCGCTTGGAGGCACGCAGGGCTGCAGTGCGCCCTAGCCTCCACCACTGATTTCTGCTGGGTGGGACACGGAGGGCACAGCGCGTGCCTCTCCTGTGTGTCCCTCCTGGGTCTCCGGCGGCAGCGGCGTGTCTGTTTAATGAAGTGCCCGCCCGTGAGCCAATCAGAGCTCACGAATGGGTACTTCATTAAACAGACACGCCACTGCTGCCGGAGACCCAGGAGGGACACACAGGAGCGGCACGTGCTGTGCCCTCTGTGTCCCTCCTTCACAAAACTCACAGCACAGCATCAGGGGAGCCCGGAGGGGAGGGGAGTGGGGTGTGTGTACCTGGCACTAGGGGAGCATATTTGGCACTGGGAGGGAGCATATTTGGCACTGGGGGGGGGGGCATATTTCGCACTTGGGGGAGCATATTTGGAACTGGGGGAGCATATATGGCTCTGGGGGAGCATATTTGCACTGGGGGGGGCATATTTGGCACTGGGGGCTATATGTGTACCTGGCACTGGGTTGGGGGGGGCATATTTGGCACTGGGAGCATATGTGTACCTGGCACTGTGGGGGAATATCTGGCACTGGGAGCACAGCCCTAGCAACAAGCATTACCCCCTGGTTACAAGCACAACACCCAGCTCATGAAATCCCTGCAACAAGCATTACCCTCTAGCAACGAGCATGACACCCAGTGCATGAAACCCCTGGCAAGGAATATTACCACCTGGCAACAAGCTTGAAACCCAGCACATGATACCTCTGGCAACAAGCATAACACATACTGCATGAAACCCCTGGCAACGAGCATGACACCCTGAGCATGAAAACACCTGGCACCGTGCATGGAACAAAGAGCATGAAACACCTGGCAACGAGCAGGTAATTTAAAAGTAATTAGAAGCCTTACTGTAGGACTTAATGTGTAATGGGCATTGCGGTGTGTGGCATAATGTATCACGGACATTGCGGGGTGTGTCATAATGTATCACGGACATTGCGGTGTGTCTTAATGTGTCACAGGCATTACGGTGTGTGGCATACTATATAACGGGCATTGTGGTATGTGGTATAATGTCTCAGGGGCATTGCATGTGTGGCATAATGTATAACGGACATTGCGGTGTGTGTCATAATCTATCACAGGCATTGTATGTGCTATAATGTATCAGGGGCATTGCAGTGTGTGGCATAATGTATCATGGACATTGCAGTGTGTGGCATAATGTATCACGGACATTGCGGTGTGTGTCATAATGTGTCACAGGCATTGTATGTGCTATAATGTATCAGGGGCATTGCAGTGTGTAGCATAATGTATAACGGGCATTGCGATTCCTGTCATGTGTCACAGGCATTGTATGTGCTATAATGTATCAGGGGCATTGCAGTGTGTGCAATAATGTATCAGGGGCATTGCACTGTGTGGCATAATGTATCACGGACATTGCAGTGTGTGGCATAATGTATCACGGACATTGCGGTGTGTGTCATAATGTGTCACAGGCATTGTATTTGCTATAATGTATCGGGGCATTGCAGTGTGTAGCATAATGTATAACGGGCATTGCGATGCCTGTCATAATGTGTCACAAGCATTACGGTGTGTGGCATAATGTGTCGGGGGCATTATGGTGTGTGGCATATTGTGTCATGGGCATTATTGTGTGTGGCATAATGTCTAAGGGCCATTGCAGTATGTGGCATAATGTATACTGGGCATTACTATACAGAGGAAAAATGACAAATAATGTAAGGGGCATGAATCAGGATTCTTTTTCTTCCTGCGGTGGCCAACGTCTGGGCGTGCAGGTTGCAAAACTGGGGTATAAGGTAGTCTTTTCCTGCAATGCCACGCCCATTTATGCAACACCACGCCCATTGCATCAAGGTCACGCCCCTTTTTGCGACGCACACCTAAGACGCACGCAGATTCACCACTTTACTAGTGCCAAATATGGGGGGAAGGGGGGGGGGGGGGGGGGGGCGCCAGAAAATTTTTGGGCTTGGGGGAGAAACATTTCTAGTTACACCACTGCCCAGAATGCCAGAAACACATTGCCCCAGAGTGCCAGATACATATTACCCCACAGTGCCTCTCCCCCCACCCCTGCTCACCGCTGTCTCTCCTGCCCCTCAATGTTCGTGATGTCCCTTCAACCTGCGCTGCTCAAGGAGAGACACATCCACAACCCGCCCAGCCAGCCCCCAGGGTCCTCTGCACGTCCGCCAGGGGAGCGTAATTACGTCACGGTCATGCTCCCAGCAAGCTGGGAAGGGGAGGCGCAGAGGCTCGGAGCACAGCGGCAGCATTTTAAGTAACTGTAATAGTATTACTTAAAATACGTAATAGCCGCTAACGGCAGCTTTGGTGAGCGGCGGCCCGGCGGCTGTGGGTACGGCGTACCAGCAGCTAAATTCTTAATGGTACGCCGTACCCAAGCATACCCGCACACTTGCACCGCTGCAGCTAGTTATAATAACTTGCTCTGGGTTATGTACATTTCCCAGGGGACCCACAGTAGCTCCATTAGCAGCATTAGTCAGTGGTGCAGTAATAACATTAGATACCACAGGGAGCGTGGAAGTGACTGAATATTTAACATTGTTTATTTTTATTGAGAATACAATCATTTTTTATGTTTCTCATACGTCCTAGAGGATGTTGGGAAGCTTCAAGAACCATGGGGTATAGACTGGATCCGCAGGAGACATGGGCACTTTAAGACTTTAAAAGGGGTGTGAACTGGCTCCTCCCTCTATGCCCCTCCTCCAGACTCCAGTTAGATTCTGTGCTCAGTGAGACTGGATGCACACTGAGGAGGTCTCCAGGCCTTCTCAGAAAAAAGACTTTATGTAAGGTTTATTATTTTCAGGGAGACCTGCTGGCAACAGGCTCCCTGCATCGTGGGACTGAGGGGAGAGAAGCAGACCTACTTCTCTGAGTTCAAAGGCTCTGCTTCTTAGGCTACTGGACACCATTAGCTCCAGAGGGTCCGATCACTTGGTGCGCCTAGCTGCTCGTTCCCGGAGCCGCGCTGTCACCCCCCTTGCAGAGCCAGAAGATAGAAACCGGGTGAGTATTAGAAGATCAGGAGACTTCAGTGATGGCAGAAGACGGCTTGTTGAGGTACCGCGCAGCGGACGCGCTTCACGCCATGCTCCCACACTGAGAGCAGCACTGCAGTGTGCAGGGTGCAGGGCGCGGGGGATGGGGGGGGGGGGGCGCCCGGGGCAGCATTTATCCTCAATTTAGCCACTGGCAAAAGAGTATAACGTGCCTGGGCACTGATTACAGACCCCCGCCAGTATAAAAATTATGAAATTAAGCGGGACTGAAGCGCGCCATTAAGGGGGCATGGCTTAGCCCTCACAGCTCTGACCAGCGCCATTTTCTCTTCACAGAAGCTACAGAGACGATGAGCCTGGCCTCCCACACTGCTGTACAAGTAACAGGGTGCAAAACGAGGGGGGGAGGGCACAAGAGATTTGGCGCTAATTTTTGGAATATAAAAGCGCTAGCAGGTCTGGGCAGTATTTTACTCGCTTCAGAACCGGGACAGGCGCTGGGTTGTGAGCTGGCAGAACTCCCTCTGTGTTTCTCTAACAGGCTTCCTTGTGGGTCTGTCTCCTATAGCCCCAGTGTGGTTGTGGGTGTCGGTACGTGTGTGTCGACATTAGTGATGAGCGGGTTCGGTTTCTCGGAAACCGAACCCCCCCGAACTTCAGCCTTTTTACACGGGTCCGAGGCAGGTTCGAACCTTCCCGCCTTGCTCGGCTAACCCGAGCGCGCCCGAACGTCATCATCCCGCTGTCGGATTCTCGCGAGGCTCGGATTCTATCGCGAGACTCGGATTCTATATAAGGAGCCGCGCGTCGCCGCCATTTTCACACGTGCATTGAGATTGATAGGGAGAGGACGTGGCTGGCGTCCTCTCCGTTTAGATAGAGAGTGAGACACTTGATTTACTGGAGCATTAGGAGTACTCAGAGAGTGCAGAGTTTTGCTGATAGTTATACTAGTGACCACCAGTTTTATTTATTATTTAATATAATCCGTTCTCTGCCTGAAAAAAAACGATACACAGTCACATACCATATCTGTGCTCAGCCTCAGTGTGCTGCATGAAAATATCATCTATGTATATCTGACTGTGCTGAGTGCTCACTGCTCACACAGCTTAATTGTGGGGGAGACTGGGGAGCAGTTATAGCAGGAGTACATATTTAACAGTGCACACTTTTGCTGCCAGTGTGACTGACCAGTGACCACCAGTATATTGTCTGCCTGAAAAAGTTAAACACTCGTGTGGTGTTTTTTTTTTTTATTCTATAAACGCATTCTGCTGACAGTGTCCAGCAGGTCCGTCATTCATTATATTATAATATATACCTGCAGTAGTGATATATATATATTTTTTATATCATTATCATCCAGTCTATACTAGCAGACGCAGTACGGTAGTCCACGGCTGTAGCTGCCTCTGTGTCGGCAGTCGCTCGTCCATAATTGTATACCTACCTGTGGTGGATTTTTTTTTCTATCTTCTTCATACTAGTAGATTAGGAGTCTGCAGTGCTGACAGTGTCCAGCAGGTCCGTCATTATATAATATATACCTGTCCTGCAGTAGTGATATATATATATTTTTTATATCATTATCATCCAGTCTATACTAGCAGACGCAGTACTGTAGTCCACGGCTGTAGCTACCTCTGTGTCGGCAGTCGCTCGTCCATAATTGTATACCTACCTGTGGTGGTTTTTTTTTTTCTATCTTCTTCATACTAGTAGTTTAGGAGTCTGCAGTGCTGACAGTGTCCAGCAGGTCCGTCATTATATAATATATACCTGTCCTGCAGTAGTGATATATATATATTTTTTATATCATTATCATCCAGTCTATACTAGCAGACGCAGTACGGTAGTCCACGGCTGTAGCTATCTCTGTGTCGGCAGTTGCTCGTCCATAATTGTATACCTACCTGTGGTGGTTTTTTTTTTTCTATCTTCTTCATACTAGTAGTTTAGGAGTCTGCAGTGCTGACAGTGTCCAGCAGGTCCGTCATTATATAATATATACCTGTCCTGCAGTAGTGATATATATATATATTTTTTATATCATTATCATCCAGTCTATACTAGCAGACGCAGTACGGTAGTCCACGGCTGTAGCTACCTCTGTGTCGGCAGTCGCTCGTCCATAATTGTATACCTACCTGTGGTGGTTTTTTTTTTCTATCTTCTTCATACTAGTAGTTTAGGAGTCTGCAGTGCTGACAGTGTCCAGCAGGTCCGTCATTATATAATATATACCTGTCCTGCAGTAGTGATATATATATATTTTTTATATCATTATCAACCAGTCTATACTAGCAGACGCAGTACGGTAGTCCACAGCTGTAGCTACCTCTGTGTCGGCAGTCGCTCGTCCATAATTGTATACCTACCTGTGGTGGGTTTTTTTTTTCTATCTTCTTCATACTAGTAGTTTAGGAGTCTGCAGTGCTGACAGTGTCCAGCAGGTCCGTCATTATATAATATATACCTGTCCTGCAGTAGTGATATATATATATATATTTTATATCATTATCATCCAGTCTATACTAGCAGACGCAGTACGGTAGTCCACGGCTGTAGCTACCTCTGTGTCGGCAGTCGCTCGTCCATAATTGTATACCTACCTGTGGTGGATTTTTTTTTTCTATCTTATTCATACTAGTAGATTAGGAGTCTGCAGTGCTGACAGTGTCCAGCAGGTCCGTCATTATATAATATATACCTGTCCTGCAGTAGTGATATATATATATTTTTTATATCATTATCATCCAGTCTATACTAGCAGACGCAGTACGGTAGTCCACGGCTGTAGCTACCTCTGTGTCGGCAGTCGCTCGTCCATAATTGTATACCTACCTGTGGTGGGGTTTTTTTTTCTATCTTCTTCATACTAGTAGTTTAGGAGTCTGCAGTGCTGACAGTGTCCAGCAGGTCCGTCATTATATAATATATACCTGTCCTGCAGTAGTGATATATATATATTTTTTATATCATTATCATCCAGTCTATACTAGCAGACGCAGTACGGTAGTCCACGGCTGTAGCTACCTCTGTGTCGGCAGTCGCTCATCCATAATTGTATACCTACCTGTGGTGGGGTTTTTTTTTTCTATCTTCTTCATACTAGTAGTTTAGGAGTCTGCAGTGCTGACAGTGTCCAGCAGGTCCGTCATTATATAATATATACCTGTCCTGCAGTAGTGATATATATATATTTTTTATATCATTATCATCCAGTCTATACTAGCAGACGCAGTACGGTAGTCCACGGCTGTAGCTACCTCTGTGTCGGCAGTCGCTCGTCCATAATTGTATACCTACCTGTGGTGGGTTTTTTTTTTCTATCTTCTTCATACTAGTAGTTTAGGAGTCTGCAGTGCTGACAGTGTCCAGCAGGTCCGTCATTATATAATATATACCTGTCCTGCAGTAGTGATATATATGTATTTTTTATATCATTATCATCCAGTCTATACTAGCAGACGCAGTACGGTAGTCCACGGCTGTAGCTACCTCTGTGTCGGCAGTCGCTCGTCCATAATTGTATACCTACCTGTGGTGGGTTGTTTTTTTTCTATCTTCTTCATACTAGTAGTTTAGGAGTCTGCAGTGCTGACAGTGTCCAGCAGGTCCGTCATTATATAATATATACCTGTCCTGCAGTAGTGATATATATATATTTTTTATATCATTATCATCCAGTCTATACTAGCAGACGCAGTACGGTAGTCCACGGCTGTAGCTACCTCTGTGTCGGCAGTCGCTCGTCCATAATTGTATACCTACCTGTGGTGGGGTTTTTTTTTCTATCTTCTTCATACTAGTAGTTTAGGAGTCTGCAGTGCTGACAGTGTCCAGCAGGTCCGTCATTATATAATATATACCTGTCCTGCAGTAGTGATATATATATTTTTTTTATATCATTATCATCCAGTCTATACTAGCAGACGCAGCACGGTAGTCCACGGCTGTAGCTACCTCTGTGTCGGCAGTCACTCGTCATCCATAAGTATACTAGTATCCATCCATCTCCATTGTTTACCTGAGGTGCCTTTTAGTTGTGCCTATTAAAATATGGAGAACAAAAATGTTGAGGTTCCAAAAATAGGGAAAGATCAAGATCGACTTCCACCTCGTGCTGAAGCTGCTGCCACTAGTCATGGCCGAGACGATGAAATGCCATCAACGTCGTCTGCCAAGGCCGATGCCCAATGTCATAGTACAGAGCATGTAAAATCCAAAACACCAAATATCAGTAAAAAAAGGACTCAAAAATCTAAAATAAAATCGTCGGAGGAGAAGCGTAAACTTGCCAATATGCCATTTACCACACGGAGTGGCAAGGAACGGCTGAGGCCCTGGCCTATGTTCATGGCTAGTGGTTCAGCTTCACATGAGGATGGAAGCACTCAGCCTCTCGCTAGAAAAATGAAAAGACTTAAGCTGGCAAAAGCACAGCAAAGAACTGTGCGTTCTTCGAAATCACAAATCCACAAGGAGAGTCCAATTGTGTCATTTGCGATGCCTGACCTTCCCAACACTGGACGTGAAGAGCATGCGCCTTCCACCATTTGCACGCCCCCTGCAAGTGCTGGAAGGAGCACCCGCAGTCCAGTTCCTGATAGTCAGATTGAAGATGTCAGTGTTGAAGTACACCAGGATGAGGAGGATATGGGTGTTGCTGGCGCTGTGGAGGAAATTGACAAGGAGGATTCTGATGGTGAGGTGGTTTGTTTAAGTCAGGCACCCGGGGAGACACCTGTTGTCCGTGGGAGGAATATGGCCATTGACATGCCTGGTGAAAATACCAAAAAAATCAGCTCTTCAGTGTGGAAGTATTTCAACAGAAATGCGGACAACATTTGTCAAGCCGTGTGTTGCCTTTGTCAAGCTGTAATAAGTAGGGGTAAGGACGTTAACCACCTCGGAACATCCTCCCTTATACGTCACCTGCAGCGCATTCATCATAAGTCAGTGACAAGTTCAAAAACTTTGGGCGACAGCGGAAGCAGTCCACTGACCAGTAAATCCCTTCCTCTTGTAACCAAGCTCACGCAAACCACCCCACCAACTCCCTCAGTGTCAATTTCCTCCTTCCCCAGGAATGCCAATAGTCCTGCAGGCCATGTCACTGGCAATTCTGACGAGTCCTCTCCTGCCTGGGATTCCTCCGATGCATCCTTGCGTGTAACGCCTACTGCTGCTGGCGCTGCTGTTGTTGCTGCTGGGAGTCGATGGTCATCCCAGAGGGGAAGTCGTAAGACCACTTTTACTACTTCCACCAAGCAATTGACTGTCCAACAGTCCTTTGCAAGGAAGATGAAATATCACAGCAGTCATCCTGCTGCAAAGCGGATAACTGAGGCCTTGGCATCCTGGGCGGTGAGAAACGTGGTTCCGGTATCCATCATTACTGCAGAGCCAACTATAGACTTGTTGGAGGTACTGTGTCCCCGGTACCAAACACCATCTAGGTTCCATTTCTCTAGGCAGGCGATACCGAAAATGTACACAGACCTCAGAAAAAGACTCACCAGTGTCCTAAAAAATGCAGTTGTACCCAATGTCCACTTAAACACGGACATGTGGACAAGTGGAGCAGGGCAGACTCAGGACTATATGACTGTGACAGCCTACTGGGTAGATGTATGGACTCCCGCCGCAAGAACAGCAGCGGCGGCACCAGTAGCAGCATCTCGTAAACGCCAACTCTTTCCTAGGCAGGCTACGCTTTGTATCACCGCTTTCCAGAATACGCACACAGCTGAAAACCTCTTACGGCAACTGAGGAAGATCATCGCAGAATGGCTTACCCCAATTGGACTCTCCTGTGGATTTGTGGCATCGGACAACGCCAGCAATATTGTGTGTGCATTAAATCTGGGCAAATTCCAGCACGTCCCTTGTTTTGCACATACCTTGAATTTGGTGGTGCAGAATTATTTAAAAAACGACAGGGGCGTGCAAGAGATGCTGTCGGTGGCCAGAAGAATTGCGGCACACTTTCGGCGTACAGGCACCACGTACAGAAGACTGGAGCACCACCAAAAACGCCTGAACCTGCCCTGCCATCATCTGAAGCAAGAAATGGTAACGAGGTGGAATTCAACCCTCTATATGCTTCAGAGGTTGGAGGAGCAGCAAAAGGCCATTCAAGCCTATACAACTGAGCACGATAGAGGAGGTGGAATGCACCTGTCTCAAGCGCAGTGGAGAATGATTTCAACGTTGTGCAAGGTTCTGCAACCTTTTGAACTTGCCACACGTGAAGTCAGTTCAGACACTGCCAGCCTGAGTCAGGTCATTCCCCTCATCAGGCTTTTGCAGAAGAAGCTGGAGACATTGAAGGAGGAGCTAACACAGAGCGATTCCGCTAGGCATGTGGGACTTGTGGATGGAGCCCTTAATTCGCTTAACAAGGATTCACGGGTGGTCAATCTGTTGAAATCAGAGCACTACATTTTGGCCACCGTGCTCAATCCTAGATTTAAAACCTACCTTGGATCTCTATTTCCGGCAGACACAAGTCTGCAGGGGTTCAAAGAACTGCTGGTGAGAAAATTGTCAAGTCAAGCGGAACGCGACCTGTCAACATCTACTCCTTCACATTCTCCCGCAACTGGGGGTGCGAGGAAAAGGCTCAGAATTCCGAGCCCACCTGCTGGCGGTGATGCAGGGCAGTCTGGAGCGACTGACAGTCCGTACTTAAACTGGCAGGAAAAAGAGGCAATTTGGAGGCCCTTGCACAAACTGGCTTTATTCTACCTAAGTTGCCCTCCAACAAGTGTGTACTCCGAAAGAGTGTTTAGTGCCGCCGCTCACCTTGTCAGCAATCGGTGTACGAGGTTACATCCAGAAAATGTGGAGAAGATGATGTTCATTAAAATGAATTATAATCAATTCCTCCGTGGAGACATTCACCAGCAGCAATTGCCTCCACAAAGTACACAGGGAGCTGAGATGGTGGATTCCAGTGGGGACGAATTGATAATCTGTGAGGAGGGGAATGTACACGGTGATATATCGGAGGATGATGATGAGGTGGACATCTTGCCTCTGTAGAGCCAGTTTGTGCAAGGAGAGATTAATTGCTTCTTTTTTGGTGGGGGTCCAAACCAACCCGTCATTTCAGTCACAGTCGTGTGGCAGACCCTGTCACTGAAATGATGGGTTGGTTAAAGTGTGCATGTCCTGTTTATACAACATAAGGGTGGGTGGGAGGGCCCAAGGACAATTCCATCTTGCACCTCTTTTTTCTTTCATTTTTCTTTGCGTCATGTGCTGTTTGGGGAGTAGTTTTTTGAAGGGCCAGCCTGCGTGACACTGCAGTGCCACTCCTAGATGGGCCAGGTGTTTGTGTCGGCCACTAGGGTCGCTTAGCTTACTCACACAGCTACCTCATTGCGCCTCTTTTTTTTCTTCTTTGCGTCATGTGCTGTTTGGGGAGTGTTTTTTGGAAGGGCCATCCTGCGTGACACTGCAGTGCCACTCCTAGATGGGCCAGGTGTTTGTGTCGGCCACTTGGGTCGCTTATCTTAGTCACACAGCTACCTCATTGCGCCTCTTTTTTTCTTTGCGTCATGTGCTGTTTGGGGGGTGTTTTTTGGAAGGGCCATCCTGCGTGACACTGCAGTGCCACTCCTAGATGGGCCAGGTGTTTGTGTCTGCCACTTGGGTCGCTTATCTTAGTCACACAGCTACCTCATTGCGCCTCTTTTTTTCTTTGCGTCATGTGCTGTTTGGGGGGTGTTTTTTGGAAGGGCCATCCTGCGTGACACTGCAGTGCCACTCCTAGATGGGCCAGGTGTTTGTGTCGGCTACTTGGGTCGCTGAGCTTAGTCATCCAGCGACCTCGGTGCAAATTTTAGGACTAAAAATAATATTGTGAGGTGTGAGGTGTTCAGAATAGACTGAAAATGAGTGGAAATTATGGTTATTGAGGTTAATAATAATTTGGGATCAAAATGACCCCCAAATTCTATGACTTAAGCTGTTTTTTAGAGTTTTTTTAAAAAAACACCCGAATCCAAAACACACCCGAATCCGACAAAAAAAATTCGGTGAGGTTTTGCCAAAACGCGTTCGAACCCAAAACACGGCAGCGGAACCGAACCCAAAACCAAAACACAAAACCCGAAAATTTTCCGGTGCTCATCACTAGTCGACATGTCTGAGGCTGAGTGCTCTTCTCAGGAGGAGGCTGGAGTGGGAACAGAAAAGGCTGGGGGAGTGACCGTGTCGGCACCGCCGACGGCTGATTAAGTAAATATGTTGAGTGTTTTGAATGCTAATGTGGCTCGGTTGACAAAGAGATTAGATAAATCTGAGTCTAAAAGCCAGACATGGAGGAAATCCATGGAAGAGGCATTGTCACAAGCTCAGACCCCTTCGGGGTCACAGAAACGTGCATTTACCCAGTTAACAGATACAGATACCGACACGGACTCTGATTCCAGTGTCGACTATAGTGATGCCAGATTAATCCTAAACTGGCTAAGAGCATTCAGTACATGATTGTGGCAATAAAAGAAGTGTTGCATATAACAGAGGACCCTGCTGTTCCTGATACTAGGGTCTGTATGTATAAAGGAAAGAAACCTGCGGTCACTTTTCTTACCTCTTATGAACTGAACTCTCTCTTTGAAAAGGCTTGGGAAAATCCTGACAAGAAGGCACAGGTTCCCAAAAGAATTCCAGTGGCATATCCCTTTCATTTTGGGGACAGGGAAAAGTGGGAGTCAACCCCCACGGTGGATAAAGCTATACCGCGTCTATCCAAATAGGTGGCGCTTCCGTCTCCTGACACGGATCCTGCAGATCGCAAGCAGGAAAATACACTAAAATCCATTTATGTCACTACGGGTTCGCTACTCAGGCCTGCCGTTGCTTCGGCATGGGTGAGTAGCGCTATTGAAAAGTGGGCAGATAACTTGTCATCTGAGATAGATACCCTAGACAGGGATAACATGCTATTGACTCTGGGTCATATCAGGGATGCTG
The DNA here is from genome assembly GCF_028390025.1 of Pseudophryne corroboree. Classification (NCBI taxonomy): domain Eukaryota; kingdom Metazoa; phylum Chordata; class Amphibia; order Anura; family Myobatrachidae; genus Pseudophryne; species Pseudophryne corroboree. The sequence goes on from NC_086446.1 coordinate 620,184,244, forward strand.
CTGCATATTTAAAAGAAGCTATAAGGGATATTGGCCTTTTGGGATCAAGGGCCAATGCCATGGCAGTCTCAGCTAGGAGAGCATTGTGGATTCATCAATGGAATGCTGATGCCGACTCTAAGAAGGCGATGGAGTCTTTACCGTTTAATGGTAGTGTCTTGTTTGGTGACGGCCTCACTGACCTGGTATCTATGGCTACCGCGGGTAAGTCATAATTTTTACCTTATGTTCCTACACAACAGAAGAAAATGCCCCACTATCAGATGCAGTCCTTTCAGCCCAATAAATTAAAAAAAGGACGAGGGTCCTCCTTCCTTGCTGCGAGAGGAAAAGGACAGGGAAAGAGGTCACAGGCTGTGGCAAGTTCCCAAGAGCAGAAGTCCTCTCCGACTTCTACCGAATCCACCGCATGACGCTGGGGCTCCTCTGCGGGAATCAGCACTGGTGGGGGCACGTCTCAAACTCTTCAGTCAGGTCTGGGTACACTCGGACCTGGATCCTTGGATATTAGAAATAGTAACCCAAGGGTACAAAATAGAGTTTGAAGACATGCCCCCTCACCGATTTTTCAAATCGGCCTTGCCAGCTTCTCATCCAGAAAGGGAGGTAGTATGTGCAGCGATACTAAAGCTGTGTCAAAATCAAGTCATTGTCACGGTACCCCCGTCACAACGGGGGTAGGGCTTTTATTCGAGTTTGTTCGTGGTCCCGAAGCCGGATGGCTCAGTTGACCGATTCTGAACCTTAAATCCCTCAATTTCTTTCTGAAGAAGTTCAAATTCAAAATGGAATCTCTCCGAGCAGTGATTTCCAGTGTGGAGGAAGGGGATTTTATGGTGTCGGTCGACATAAAGGATGCTTACTTACACGTTCCCATATATCCTCCACATCAGGCATACCTGAGGTTTGCGGTTCAGGATTGTCATTACCAATTTCAGACGTTGCCGTTTGGTCTGTCCACGGCACCACGGATTTTCACCAAGGTTATAGCGGAAATGATGGTTCTCCTGCGCAAGCAGGGAATTACAGTTATCCCGTACTTGGACGATCTCCTCATAAAGGCGAGGTCCAAGGAGCAATTGCTGAAGAATGTTGCGCTCTCACTGACGATTCTGCAACAACATGGTTGGCTCCTAAACTTGCCAAAATCACAGTTGGTTCCGACGACACGGCTGTCGTTCCTGGGTATGATTCTGGATACAGAATTACAGAGAGTTTTTCTTCCAGTGGAAAAGGCTCTGGAAATACAGAACATGGTAAAACAGATTCTGAAACTGGCAAAAGTGTCAGTTCTTCAATGCACTCGGTTGCTGGGGAAGATGGTGGCGGCCTACGAGGCCATTCCGTATGGCAGGTTCCATTCCAGGGTGTTTCAGTGGAAACTGTTGGACAAGTAGTCCGGGTCTCACCTGGACATGCACCGGAAAATAATCCTATCTTCCAGGACCAGGATCTCCCTTCTGTGGTGGCTGCACAGTTCTCACCTTCTGGAGGGACGCAGGTTCGGGATTCAGGATTGGATCCTGGTGACCACAGATGCAAGTCTCCGAGGCTGGGGAGCAGTCATACAAGGGAGAAACTTTCAGGGAAAATGGTCAAGTCAGGAAGCTTGTCTACACATAAACATTCTGGAATTAAGGGCCATTTACAACGGCATTCTGCAAGCGGAACATCTTTGCGGTCTGCCAGTCTTGATTCAGTCAGACAACATAACAGCAGTGGCGTACATAAACCGCCAGGGCGGAACAAAGAGCAGAGCGGCGATGGCCGAGGCCACGAAAATTCTTCGCTGGGCGGAAAGACATGCAAGCGCTCTGTCAGCAGTCTTCATTCCAGGAGTGGACAACTGGGAAGCAGACTTCCTCAGCAGACACGATCTCCATCCAGGAGAGTGGGGTCTTCATCAAGAGGTCTTTGCAGAAGTGACAAGTCTTTGGGGAATTCCTCAAATAGACATGATGGTGTCCCACCTCAACAAGAAACTTCAGAGATATTGGTCCAGGTCGAGGGACCCTCAAGCAATAGCAGTGGATGACCTAGCGACACCGTGGGTGTTTCTGTCGGTCTATGTGTTCCCTCCACTTCCACTCATTCCAAAGGTGATAACGATTATAAAAAGAACAAAGGTTCAGGCGATACTCATAGTTCCAGACTGGCCAAGGAGGGCCTGGTATCCAGATCTTCAGGAGTTGCTCATAGAAGATCCCTGGCCGCTTCCTCTTCAGGAGGACCTGTTACAACAAGGTCCGTGCATGTATCAGGATTTACCGTGGCTGCGTTTGACGGCATGGTGGTTGAATGCCAAATCCTAGCCAGAAAGGGTATTCCCTGTGAAGTCATTCCCACTCTTCTTCAGGCTAGAAAGGAAGTAACGGCAAAGCATTACCACCGTATTTGGAGAAAATATGTGTCTTGGTGTAAATCCAAGAAGGCTCCTACGGAAGAATTTCAGCTAGGGCGTTTGCTCCATTTTTTGCAAGCAGGTGTGGATGCGGGCCTGAAGTTAGGCTCTATTAAAGTACAAATTTCGGCCTTATCAATTTTCTTTCAGAAAGAATTGGCCTCTTTTCCAGAAGTTCAGGCCTTCGTGAAAGGTGTGCTGCATATCCAACCTCCATTTGTGCCCCCAGTGGCACCGTGGGATCTTAATGTGGTATTGCAGTTTCTGCAATCTCCTTGGTTTGAACCTTTACGTAAGGTTGAGTTAAAATTCCTTACTTGGAAAGTAGTCATGTTGTTGGCCTTGGCATCTGCAAGGCGAGTTTCTGAGTTGGCGGCTTTGTCTCACAAAAGCCCCTATTTAATCTTCCATGCTGATAGAGCGGAGTTGAGAACTCGCCAGCAATTTCTGCCAAAAGTGGTTTCATCGTTTCATGTAAACCAGCCGATTGTGGTGCCAGTGGCTACTGACACCTTGGCGGAGTCGAAGTCTCTCGATGTGGTCAGAGCTTTGAAGATCTATGTCGCCAGGACGGCGCAGATTAGGAAAACAGAGGCTCTGTTTGTCCTGTGGGCTCCCAACAAGATTGGGGCTCCTGCTTCCAAGCAGACTATTGCGCGCTGGATCTGGAATACGATTCAGCAGGCTCATTCTACGGCGAGATTGCCGTTACCGAAATCGGTGAAAGACCATTCTACCAGAAAGGTGGACTCATCCTGGGCGGCTGCCCGAGGGGTCTCGGCATTACAGCTTTGCCGAGCTGCTACCTGGTCGGGTTCAAACACCTTTGCGAAGTTTTACAAGTTTGATACCCTGGCTGAGGAGGACCTCTTGTTTGGTCAGTCTGTGCTGCAGAGTCAGCCGCACTCTCCCGCCCGTTCTAGAGCTTTGGTATATAAACCCTATGGTTCTTGAAGCTTCCCCAGCATCCTCTAGGACGTATGAGAAAACAGGATTTTAATACCTACCAGTAAATCCTTTTCTCTTAGTCCATAGAGGATGCTGGGCGCCCGTCCCAGTGCGGGCTGTATCTGCCGTTTGGTTTTGGTTACACTCATGTTGAGTTAAGTACAGTCAGTCTGTGGCTGATGTTGGTCATGCTGTTGCATGCGTTGTTGTTGAATGCCATGTTGTGCGGCGTGTGTGAGGTGTGAGCTGGTATGTATCTCACCTTAGTTTTAAAATTAAATAAAAATTAAATAAATCCTTTTCCTTGAAATGTCCGTCTCCCTGGGCACAGTTCCTATAACTGGAGCCTGGAGGAGGGGCATAGTGGGAGGAGCCACTTCACACCCCTTTTAAAGTCTTAAAGTGCCCATGTCTCCTGCGGATCCCGTCTATACCCCATGGTTCTTGAAGCTTCCCCAGCATCCTCTACGGACTAAGAGAAAAGGATTTACCGGTAGGTATTAAAATCCTATTTTTTTTAAAGTTTTTTATTAATAGATTTGTTTATTGGAGTGGCTTGTGTAAACAAAAATTATATAACTAGCCATTGATATATTGGCATTGAACTAAAAAGGTAAGGTAAAATGCCCAACATGAGATAAAGAACAATGTCACAGATAGTGCAGTATTATACAAAACATTATTATGTTATTATTTATTATCCTTTATTTATATAGCGCGACAAAGGTTCCGCAGCACCCAATTACAGAGTACATACTGCAAACAAATAATCAAATCAGGAAAACAGCAACTTACAGTTGATGACAATTAGTGATGAGCGGGTTCGGTTCCTCGGGATCCGAACCCCACCCCCCCCCGAACTTCACCTATTTTACACGGTCCCGAGGCAGACTCGGATCTTCCCGCCTTGCTCGGTTAACCCGAGCGCGCCCGAACGTCATCATCCCGCTGTCGGATTCTCGCGAGATTCGTATTCTATATAAGGAGCCGTGCGTCACCGCCATTTTCACTCGTGCTTTGGAGATGATAGCGAGAGGACGTGGCTGCGTTCTCTCAGTTTCTGTGTTCAGTGTGCTGCAAATATCTGTGCTCAGTGTGCTGCAAATATCTGTGCTCAGTGTGCTTGCAAATATCTGTGCGCAGTGTGCTGAAAATATCTATGTTCTCTGCCTGAAAAATGCTCCATATCTGTGCTGCATTGTAGTATATAGTAGGAGGACAGTGCAGAATTTTGCGGTGACCACCAGTATATATATTGCAGTACGGTACAGTAGTCCATTGCTCTACCTCTGTGTCATCAAGTATACTATCCATCCATACCTGTGCTGCATTTTAGTTGTGCACAGTATATAGTAGGATGACAGTGCAGAATTTTGCTGACCACCAGTATATATAGCAGTACGGTACAGTAGTCCACTGCTCTACCTCTGTGTCGTCAAGTATACTATCCATCCATACCTGTGCTGCATTTTAGTTGTGCGCAGTATATAGTAGGAGGACAGTGCAGAATTTTGCTGACCACCAGTATATATAGCAGTACGGTACAGTAGTCCACTGCTCTACCTCTGTGTCGTCAAGTATACTATCCATCCATACCTGTGCTGCATTTTAGTTGTGCGCAGTATATAGTAGGACAGTGCAGAATTTTGCTGACCACCAGTATATATATATAGCAGTACGGTACAGTAGTCCACTGCTCTACCTCTGTGACGTCAAGTATACTATCCATCCATACCTGTGCTGCATTTTAGTTGTGCGCAGTATATAGTAGGAGGACAGTGCAGAATTTTGCTGACCATCAGTATATATATAGCAGTATGGTACAGTAGTCCACTGCTCTACCTCTGTGTCGTCAAGTATACTATCCATCCATACCTGTGCCCCATTTTAGTTGTGCGCAGTATATAGTAGGAGGACAGTGCAGAATTTTGCTGACCACCAGTATATATAGCAGTACGGTACAGTAGTCCACTGCTCTACCTCTGTGTCGTCAAGTATACTACCCATCCATACCTGTGCTGCATTTTAGTTGTGCGCAGTATATAGTAGGAGGACAGTGCAGAATTTTGCTGACCACCAGTATTTATATATAGCAGTACGGTACAGTAGTCCACTGCTCTACCTCTGTGACGTCAAGTATACTATCCATCCATACCTGTGCTGCATTTTAGTTGTGTGCAGTATATAGTAGGAGGACAGTGCAGAATTTTGCTGACCACCAGTATATATATATAGCAGTACGGTACAGTAGTCCACTGCTCTACCTCTATGTTGTCAAGTATACTATCAATCCATACCTGTGCTGCATTTTAGTTGTGCGCAGTATATAGTAGGAGGACAGTGCAGAATTTTGCTGACCACCAGTATATATAGCAGTACGGTACAGTAGTCCACTGCTCTACCTCTGTGTCGTCAAGTATACTATCCATCCATACCTGTGCTGCATTTTAGTTGTGCGCAGTATATAGTAGGAGGACAGTGCAGAATTTTGCTGACCACCAGTATATATATATATAGCAGTACGGTACAGTAGTCCACGGCTCTACCTCTGTGTCGTCAAGTATACTATCCATCCATACCTGTGCTGCTTTTTAGTTGTGCGCAGTATATTGTCGAAGGACAGTGCAGAATATTGCTGACCACCAGTATATATATAGCAGTACGGTACAGTAGGCCATTGCTATTGAGATATATTACTGGCATATAATTCCACACATTAAAAAATGGAGAACAAAAATGTGGAGGGTAAAATAGGGAAAGATCAAGATCCACTTCCACCTCGTGCTGAAGCTGCTGCCACTAGTCATGGCCGAGACGATGAAATGCCATCAACGTCGTCTGCCAAGGCCGATGCCCAATGTCATAGTAGAGAGCATGTGAAATTCAAAAAGCAAAAGCTCAGTAAAATGACCCAAAAATCCAAATTAAAAGCATCTGATGAGAAGCGTAAACTTGCCAATATGCCATTTACGACACGGAGTGGCAATGAACGGCTGAGGCCCTGTCCTATGGTCATGGCTAGTGGTTCAGCTTCACATGAGGATGGAAGCACTCATCCTCCCGCTAGAAAAATGAAAAGACTTAAGCTGGCAAAAGCACAGCAAAGAACTGTACGTTCTTCTAAATCACAAATCCCCAAGTAGAGTCCAATTGTGTCGGTTGCGATGCCTGACCTTCCCAACACTGGACGGGAAGAGGTGGCGCCTTCCACCATTTGCACGCCCCCCTGCAAGTGCTGGAAGGAGCACCCACAGTCCAGTTCCTGATAGTCAAATTGAAGATGTCACTGTTGAAGTACACCAGGATGAGGATATGGGTGTTGCTGGCGCTGAGGAGGAAATTAACAAGGAGGATTCTGATGGTGAAGTGGTTTGTTTAAGTCAGGCACCCGGGGAGACACCTATTGTCCGTGGGACGAATATGGCCATTGACATGCCTGGTCAAATTACAAAAAAAATCACCTCTTCGGTGTGGAATTATTTTAACAGAAATGCGGACAACAGGTGTCAAGCTGTGTGTTGCCTTTGTCAAGCTGTAATAAGTAGGGGTAAGGACGTTAACCACCTAGGAACATCCTCCCTTATATGTCACCTGGAGCGCATTCATCAGAAGTCATTGACAAGTTCAAAAACTTTGGGTGACAGTGGAAGCAGTCCACTGACAACTAAATCCCTTCCTCTTGTAACCAAGCTCCTGCAAACCACACCACCAACTTCCTCAGTGTCAATTTCCTCCTTAGACAGGAAAGCCAATAGTCCTGCAGGCCATGTCACTGGCAAGTCCTCTCCTGCCTGGGATTCCTCCGATGCATCCTTGAGTGTAACGCCTACTGCTGCTGGCACTGCTGTTGTTGCTGCTGGGAGTCGATCGTCATCCCAGAGGGGATGTCGGAAGACCACTTGTACTACTTCCAGTAAGCAATTGACTGTCCAACAGTCCTTTGCAAGGAAGATGAAATATCACAGCAGTCATCCTGCTGCAAAGCAGATAACTCAGGCCTTGGCAGCCTGGGTGGTGTTAAACGTGTGTCTGGTATCCACCGTTAATTCACAGGGAATTAGTCAATTTATTGAGTTAGTGTGTCCCCGGTACCAAATACCATCTAGGTTCCACTTCTCTAGGCAGGCGATACCGAGAATGTACACAGACCTCAGAAAAAGAGTCACCAGTGTCCTAAAAAATGCAGTTGTACCTTATGTCCACTTAACCACGGACATGTGGACAAGTGGAGCAGGGCAGACTCAGGACTATATGACTGTGACAGCCCACTGGGTAGATGTATTGCCTCCCGCAGCAAGAACAGCAGCGGCGGCACCAGTAGCAGCATCTCGCAAACACCAACTCGTTCCTAGGCAGGCTACGCTTTGTATCACCGCTTTCCATAAGAGGCACACAGCTGACAACCTCTTACAGAAACTGAGGAACATCATCGCAGAATGGCTTACCCCAATTGGATTCTCCTGGGGATTTGTTACATCGGACAACGCCACCAATATTGTGCGTGCATTACATGTGGGCAAATTCCAGTACGTCCCATGTTTTGCACATACATTGAATTTGGTGGTGCAGAATTATTAAAAAAACGACAGGGGCGTGCAAGAGATGCGGTCAGTGGCCCGAAGAACTGCGGGCCACTTTCGGCATTCAGCCACCACGTGCCGAAGACTGGAGCACCAGCAAACACTCCTGAACCTGCCCCGCCATCATCTGAAGCAAGAGGTGGTAATGAGGTGGAATTCAACCCTCTATATGCTGCAGAGGATGGAGGAGCAGCAAAAGGCCATTCAAGCCTATACAGCTGCCTATGATATAGGCAAAGGAGGGGGAATGCACCTGACTCAAGCGCAGTGGAGAATGATTTCAATGTTGTGCAAGGTTCTGCAACCCTTTGAACTTGCCGCACGTGAAGTCAGTTCAGACACTGCCAGCCTGAGTCAGGTCATTCCCCTCATCAGGCTATTGCAGAAGAAGCTGGAGAGATTGAAGGAGGAGCTAAAACGGAGCGAATCCGCTAGGCATGTGGGACTTGTGGATGGAGCCCTTCATCGCTTAACCAGGATTCACGGTTGGTCAATCTGTTGAAATCAGAGCACTACATTTTGGCCACCGTGCTCGATCCTAGGTTTAAAGCCTATGTTGTATCTCTCTTTCCGGCAGACACAAGTCTGCAGAGGTGCAAAGACCTGCTGGTGAGACACTTGTCAAGTCAAGTGGAACGTGACCTGTCAACAGCTCCTCCTTCACATTCTCCCGCAACTGGGGCTGCGAGGAAAAGGCTAAGAATTCCGAGCCCACCCGCTGGCGGTGATGCAGGGCAGTCTGGAGCGAGTGCTGACATCTGGTCCGGACTGAAGGACCTGCCAATGATTACTGACATGTCGTCTACTGTGCAATTGTAAAAATTTACCAGGTGAGCGCTCAATACCAATGATGGACACAGCAATAAAAATAAACTAATTTATTACATGAACTAATAACAAATAACACATTAAAATAGACAAGACCACACTACAGTAATCATATAAAACTGAGGTTCCGGAGACCTCTAGAATAAGCAATGGTATGAACTATTTGTATGTACTCGGAAGGCAGTCATAATAACCTAGAATAAGAGATAATTCTCTAATAGCTTTTATCTGTAGTTAATTACTCGCCCAAATGTAAAAGCACAAAATTTTTTAGCACGGTCGTGCATATGGGTGTCCTCAAAGTAATGTAAGTTCGATTCCAATTGGAAAAAGTTCATCAGTTTCCAGATCTGCTAGATGTATGAGCGGTGCAAAAAATTGGGAGTTGTGGAATAACTGTTACTCACAGTCTTGAACGGTTTTTCCTCGCTGCACCACAGTAATATGTTTGTAGCCGCTCTTTATCACCTTGTGCACGGGTGAGACATCAGTCAGCGGCGGGACTCGTCAGCGGCGTAGTCCGTCTGCAGCGCAAGCGGGGAGCCGCTCTCCACTCCAACAGAGTGTGGATGCACCAGTGTACCGTTCTCTACCCCCAGCACCGGTGGAATAGTGCTCACCAGGGCAGGATGTAAGGTGTGATCCAGGGGAATGATCAGTGCAGTCTTGCTGGAGATTGAACAATTGAACAATTGCCGGCAAATGTTATAATCAGCTGCTAGGAGGACACGCTCCAATTCTTGTGGGCAATGGGGTATTATGACTCCTTCTCTCTGTACCCTCAACGCGTTTCTCCGCACCCCAGGCGGCTTCTTCAAGAGGCACTCTGACTCTTGAAGTAGCCGCATGGGGTGCAGAGAAACGCGTTGAGGGTACAGAGAGAAGGAGTCATAATACCCCATTGCCCACAAGAATTGGAGCGTGTCCTCCTAGCAGCTGATTATAACATTTGCCGGCAATTGTTCAATCTCCAGCGAGACTGCACTGATCATTCCCCTGGATCACACCGGGAACGCCTTACATCCTGCCCTGGTGAGCACTATTCCACCGGTGCTGGGGGTAGAGAACGGTACACTGGTGCATCCACACTCTGTTGGAGTAGAGAGCGGCTCCCCGCTTGCGCTGCAGACGGACTACGCCGCTGACGAGTCCCGCCGCTGACGGATGTCTCACCCGTGCACAGGGTGATAAAGAGCGGCTACAAACATATTACTGTGGTGCAGCGAGGAAAAACCGTCCAAGACTGTGAGTAACAGTTATTCCACAACTCCCAATTTTTTGCACCGCTCATACATCTAGCAGATCTGGAAACTGATGAACTTTTTCCAATTGGAATCGAACTTACATTACTTTGAGGACACCCATATGCACGACCGTGCTAAAAATTATTGTGCTTTTACATTTGGGCGAGTAATTAACTACAGATAAAAGCTATTAGAGAATTATCTCTTATTCTAGGTTATTATGACTGCCTTCCGAGTACATACAAATAGTTCATACCATTGCTTATTCTAGAGGTCACCGGAACCTCAGTTTTATATGATTACTGTAGTGTGGTCTTGTCTATTTTAATGTGTTATATGTTATTAGTTCATGTAATAAATTAGTTTATTTTCATTGCTGTGTCCATCATTGGTATTGAGCGCTCACCTGGTAATTTTTTACAATTGCTCTGTTGTTTGAGGAGGCTGGCTACCTCCCCACCAGGTGGCAGCTAATTCCAGGGTGCACACACACACAGGTCTGCCCAGCGCCATCATTACCTCTATTCTTTTTCTTGCATGTCGTCTACTGTCACTGCATATGATTCTATCACCATTGAAAGAATGGTGGAGGATTATATGAGTGACCGCATCCAAGTAGGCACGTCAGACAGTTCGTACGTATACTGGCAGGAAAAAGAGGCAATTTGGAGGCCCTTGCACAAACTGGCTTTATTTTACCTAAGTTGCCCCCCCTCCAGTGTGTACTCGAAAGAGTGTTTAGTGCAGCCGCTCACCTTGTCAGCAATCGGTGGTTTTGCCCTGACGAAGCGAAAGTGAAACGTGCACGTGGGCGTTTCAGAGCGGCGCTAGCACGCCAGCTCACCTACTATGTGTCCACAATAAGATTTTATTTTTGTGTATTATGCTAAACTCATTCAAGTAATTATGTACAAAATTGGGGACTTGTTTGTAGTCAGGAATACGGATAGGACCATTGCTCATTGAAATAATACTTGCAGGCCAGCTTTTGCTCAATAGCGGGACCTTCATCCCTAGCATAAGATAGAGCCAGTTTCCCAAATATGCCGGCATTAACACACCTGTCTCAATCTAACCAGCTCAATATATAGACATTGACTGATATTAGCTGGGAAACCTTGTGCAGTGAATACACACAGTGAACAGCTCACGTTTATTTAACAGGAGATCTGTCACTTTGGATATAATCAGCGTGAGCCACAATTGCTATGGTATATTCAATAGTATTTTGACATCAACAGTTTAAATACAATCACACTGGTGCATCAGTGAAAGGTTACATTACTTTAAGGAGGGAGCAACAAATCTAAATTAATTAACAACTAAACCAACACAGCATGCAGATATATTCTGACATGGGCTGTTGAAAGGAGCTCATACCTATTTAACAGCAAGAGCTCAATTGGTAGAACTGTATTTTTTAGATGTGATTATATAAACTCTCTGCAGGATACTATACACAATAAACGGACATAGTGGCACACTAATGATGCTTCAATAAAGAGAATAGAGACCTGCAGTCTCAGTGGCAACTGTTGCAAAGTTTAGAACCAAAATATAAAAGCCATGGTTTGTTGCAACTTTTGAAACAGTCATAGAGCAGCTGTGTGTGTGAGATACAAATCAACCATCCTGAAAAACAAATTGGTACAACACACTGGATGGAAAAATCTTGCGTAAACAGACACACACAGCAGACAGCCCACATTTATTGGATAAGAACTTATATGGTAAAGCTATATCTCTGTCATAAAGTAATGCCCTCTGCAGATCATTATGTATCACTGACAGACACAGATATGTGTATATGACCATTCACAGAGGTAGAGAGATAATCTACAATTCCAGTGTTAACTGATGCAAGTTCTCAGGTTTGCATCACAATAACCACGGATTGCCGAAATTCTCCAGATAGCGACAGAAAAGCCATATGATAGAGCCACAAATGAACTATAACCACTGAAGTGTGTGTTATAGTGATTGTTTACTGTCACTGTATGTATAATTGACACAAGCTGGCCCCACATGTATATGCACAATCATGAATACAGAATAAAATCTTGACCGCAACTTTTCAGAGACTGCAGGACATTGTGATATACCCATTTCATAATTTGAATAAGGATACCCTAATAAATAAGGGTCAGATTGAGCAGTCACCAATTTGCGGCGAGGTCTGAGTTACTACTGCACACATTTAAGAACCATAAATTGTATAAATACAACTAAGACACATAGTAGGATTTGTTATTATTTTTATTTTTGTGTATGTATTGTTTGTGATTGTTGTTTCACGATTTTTCACATTCTCAGGTATTTTAAGTAAACGAAATTAAAAGTTAAATTTTAAATACACTTACTCTTTTCCTATAAGTGCGCCAACAAAGAGACAATCCTTTTCTTTCTAGTATTTCTCTTCCAGGAATAGGAGTACGAGGTTACTTCCAGAAAATGTGGAGAAGATGATGTTCATCAAAATTAATTATAAACAATTCCTCCATGGAGACATTCACCAGCAATTGCCTCCAGAAAGTACACAGGGACCTGAGATGGTGGATTCCAGTGGGGACGAATTAATACTCTGTGAGGAGGAGGATGTACACAGTGAAAGGGGTGAGGAATCGGAGGATGAGGAGGAGGTGGACATCTTGCCTCTGTAGAGCCAGTTTGTGCAAGGAGAGATTGATTGCTTCTTTTTTGGTGGGGGCCCAAACCAACCAGTCATTTCAGTCACAGTCATGTGGCAGACCCTGTCGCTGAAATGATGGGTTTGTTAAAGTGTGCATGTCCTGTTTATACAACATAAGGGTGGGTGGGAGGGCTCAAGGACAATTCCATCTTGCACCTCTTTTTTCTTTAATTTATCTTTGCGTCATGTGCTGTTTGGGGACTATTTTTTGAAGTGCCATCCTGTCTGACACTGCAGTGCCACTCCTAGATGGGCCAGGTGTTTGTGTCGGCCACTTGGGTCGCTTAGCTTAGCCATCCAGCCACCTTGGTGAACCTCTTTTTTTCTTTGCATCATGTGCTGTTTGGGGACTATTTTTTAAATCTGCCATCCTGTCTGACACTGCAGTGCCACTCCTAGATGGGCCAGGTGTTTGTGTCAGCCACTTGGGTCGCTTAGCTTAGTCATCCAGCGACCTCGGTGCAAATTTTAGGACTAAAAATAATATTGTGAGGTGTGAGGTGTTCAGAATAGACTGGAAATGAGTGGAAATTATGATTATTGAGGTTAATAATACTATGGGATCAAAATGACCCCCACATTCTATGATTTAAGCTGTTTTTGAGGGTTTTTTGTAAAAAAAACATCCGAATCCAAAACACACCCAAATCCGACAAAAACATTTCAGGGAGGTTTTGCCAAAATGCGTCCGAATCCAAAACACGGCCGCGGAACCGAATCCAAAACCAAAACACAAAACCCGAAAAATTTCCGGTGCACATCACTAATGACAATATAGGACAAGTACAGGATAAATAAACATAGCTACATCAGCAGATGACACTGGAATAAGTATCAGGTGGTAAAAGACAGATGGATTTGGCGCAGTTGAAGATTATTAAAGTAAGAAAAAGGATAAGCACATGAGGGAAGAGGGCCCTACCCGTGAGAGCTTACATTCTTTTATAATTTTTACATAATAACATAATTTTTTTTTGCAAATGACAGCTCACACTTTGGGGTATCACAGAGCTTATATGTATGTGAACAAATGCAGTGTGGTACAATGCATAGAAGAAGTGCAAACAATATGACAATATATATATTTTGAGTAATTTGTTTTGCAAATTACAGCTCACACTGCAGGGTATCACAGCGGTTATATGTATGCGAACAAACACAGTGGGGTACAGCACACACAACAATTTGTACAAAAAAAATCCCAAAAACAATTTTCTGACACTCTTTCACTTTTCAATATATATATATATTCCATAGACAAAAAACCTTACGGTTTCACATGTCCCATTAAGGCTTCTTACACATGATCTGGCATTTCAGAAACCTGTCGTAACTCTTCCACTCAAACTCCAAAAAGCAATGAAATTCCGATCATTAAGGCTGACGCCTTAATGGACGTGTTCCTTGCGCAATACAGATATGGTATGCCATCACAGCCTGTGGGTAAGTGCAGATTCAGCACTCTCACAGAGTGAGATTGCTGTCACTCACACAATGGTGGAGCTGCTAATTCACAGATTTGTGTGCTCATTGGAATACACACATGCAGTCTATGCAACTGAAGGTCTGAGCAGTTTTGTGGTGCTCCCATCCCACACAGTGCCCACAACCATCCCATTCAGTCACCACAACAATCCCACCTTGTTACAACAGCCTTCTCAATCCGTACATCCATCTCATTTAGTATACACATTTCGCTCCCGCAAACATCTTGGTTAATTGCTAAAACGATAATACCCCATCTACTGTCTATGCATCTACACTTACTTCCCCTATACACCCCCATGCTGCTCTGTCTGCCCCAATCCCTACTGCTGTGTTCTCCCATCTGTGCTAGTCTGTACTAACTTATCTGCACCATCTGACTTTCCACACCTGTGCCTTGTCTGTACCACCGTTTCCTTTTCTCTGTGCTGCTCAGTGTTTCCCTCTTCAACGTCACTCTGCCTCCTCCAATACATGGCACACTATCTTATCTCCCATCTGCACCAGTTTTCTACCCATCCATGCCAGTGTTTTCAACCCATCTGCATCGTTTCCCCCATCCGCACCACTCTGCCTCCCTTCCCATACGTGCTGCTTAAACTACCCACTATCCACACCACTCTTACCCTATTCATGTAGCTGACATCCTGAAGGTAAGTTTCGTGGGTCACTATGGGGGGGGGGGGAAGGGGTTGCCCTATCCAACCCACCCAAGGATTAGGCCTAGCTGCCACCCCCCAAGGGAAGGTAAAAATACTTATTGCCTCTGATGTTGGGACTGTATTCCCCTCATCCATGCTGCTCTGCCTTCCTCATCCACGCCGTTTCTTTCCATCTGTACTGCTCTTACCCCTCCCACATCTGTGCTGCTCTTTCCCCCTCATCCAACGGCAGTGCCCACCCATCCACACAGCTCTATCTCCCCACCATCTGTGCCATTGTCTTTCCCCCCACCTGTCTTACCTCCCCCCATCTGTGGGGGTAATTCAGAGTTGATCGTAGATGTGCGTACCCCCTCTGGGCTCCTGGGGTACGCACGCGCAGTGTGTCCATTGCACGTGCGCACCCCACAATCTAATTCAGACAGCGATCGCTGCCGCTGCAGTCTGCATTATCCTGTGTTTCTTTGTCACCCCCCTATCAATGCTGCTTAGTCTTCCCTCTTTCCACACACTTCTGTCACCTCATCCACACTGCTCTGTCTCCTCCCCCCATCCACGCCACTCTTACCTCGTATGAGCAGCTCTGTCTTCCGCTCAGACCTTCAGTTGCATAGACTGCATGTGTGTATTCCAATGAGCACACAAATCTGTGAATTAGCAGCTCCACCATTGTGTGAGTGACAGCAATGTCACTCTGTGAGAGTGCTGAATCTGCACTTACCCACAGGCTGTGATGGCATACCATATCTGTATTGCGCAAGGAACACGTCCATTAAGGCGTCAGCCTTAATGATCGGAATTTCATTGCTTTTTGGAGTTTGAGTGGAAGAGTTACGACAGGTTTCTGAAATGCCAGATCATGTGTAAGAAGCCTTAATGGGACATGTGAAACCGTAAGGTTTTTTTCTATGGAATTTCATAGCTTTTTTTACATTTTTTTTTTTTCATTCAGAAATGTCAAATTTCACTGTAAGAATAAACATTTGATTTTTTTTACATGTTTAACGATAACACACCCCTGGTAACGAGCATTACCCCTGGCCACAAGCATTACAAACCCCTGGCAACGAGTATGACACCCGTCCCAGACATGAAACCCCTGGCAACGAGCATGACACCCAGCGTGTAGAAGCTTTACTGGAGGGCATAATGTATCACGGGCATTGCAGTATGGGGAATATGGTGCAGGGAACATTACTGTATGGGGCCTAATATGGTGAAATTTTTTTTTTCCTGTGGTGGCCATGGTCTGTTGGTGCAGGGCAAAAAACTGGGGTATAAGGTAGTCTTTTCCGGTGAGGCCATGCACATTTTAATTAGACCACGCCCCTTGCCTGGGTCAGAGCATTCTCCAGCTTTTACATTTCTGCTTCTCTTTTCAACAGCAGCAGAGTGCAGGGTGGAGAGGGGGCGACTCCATTTCCCCTGGGCTGCCCGATCACTGAGATCAGGGACACACTGGGAGAGAAGCCATGGGTGCAGAGAGACCAGTAGGTTCCTCTAAGATTGGCGGATGCTGGAAGATTTACTTCCAGCAGCAGTACAGTTTTCTGGTTTAAGGGATATTCAGAAGTTTTCTGAAATCGGACATGTGCATCCATTCTATATATACACCAAAACAAGGGTGTAACTAGGGTATTTGGTGCCCAGGGCAAGTTAAAGAATGCCCCCCTCCCTCCTACCCAAAAAATAATAATCACGCACTTCCGAAAAAGGGACACTGTCAGCTGGGGATAGGCATAATCACTGTTTTGGTGAGTAACTGAAAGAGACACATGGGGCAGAGAGATAGAGGGAGACACTGGAAAGAGAATGAGAAACCAGGGGCAGAGAGAGAGAGGGGAGGATCAGGAGGGGAGAGAGAGAGAGAGAGAGAGAGAGAGAGAGAGAGAGAGAGAGAGAGAGAGAGAGGGGGGGGGGGGGGGATCAGGAGGAGAGAGAGAGAGAGAGAGAGAGAGAGAGAGAGAGAGAGAGAGAGAGAGAGAGAGGGGGGGAGGATCAGGAGGAGAGAGAGAGAGAGAGGGGGGGGGAGGATCAGGAGGAGAGAGGGAGGAGAGAGAGAGAGAGAGAGAGAGAGAGAGAGAGAGAGAGAGAGAGAGATGAGGATGAGGAGAGAGAGAGAGAGAGGGGGGGGGATCAGGAGGAGAGAGAGAGAGAGAGAGAGAGAGAGAGAGAGAGAGAGAGAGAGAGAGAGAGAGACCAGGGGCAGTGAGAGGGGCACATGGGAGAGAGGGAGACAGAAACCAGGACCAGACAGAGAGACAGGGGAAGAGAGAGAGAGAGAGAGACAGACAGTGGCGGAACTAGAGAATGGTGGGCCCCGGTGCAACAATATGCATTGGGCCCCTCTACCTTATTAAAATAAGATTTTACTCACCGGTAAATCTATTTCTAATAGTCCGTAGTGTATGCTGGGAACTCCGTAAGGACCATGGGGAATAGCGGCTCCGCAGGAGACTGGGCACAATTAAGAAAGCTTTAGTACTACCTGGTGTGCACTGGTTCCTCCCACTATGACCCTCCTCCAGACCTCAGTTAGGATACTGTGCCCGGAAGAGCTGACACAATTAGGAAGGATTTTGAATCCCGGGTAAGACTCATACCAGCCACACCAATCACACCGTACAACTCGTGATACTATACCCAGTTAACAGTATGAAAAACAACGAAGCCTCTCAACAGATGGCTTCTCAACAATAACTATATACAAGTATTGCAGACAATTCGCACTTGGGATGGGCGCCCAGCATCCACTACGGACTACGAGAAATAGATTTACCGGTGAGTAAAATCTTATTTTCTCCGACGTCCTAGTGGATGCTGGGAACTCCGTAAGGATTATGGGGATTATACCAAAGCTCCCAAATGGGCGGGAGAGTGCGGATGACTCTGCAGCACCGAATGAGAGAACTCAAGGTCCTCCTCAGCCAGGGTATCAAATTTGTAGAATTTAGCAACCGTGTTTGCCCCTGACCAAGTAGCAGCTCGGCAAAGTTGTAAAGCCGAGACCCCTCGGGCAGCCGCCCAAGAAGAGCCCACCTTCCTTGTGGAATGGGCTTTTACAGATTTAGGATGCGGCAGTCCCGCCGCAGAATGCGCCAGCTGAATTGTGCTACAAATCCAGCGAGCAATAGTCTGCTTAGAAGCAGGAGCACCCAGCTTGTTGGGTGCATACAGGATAAATAGCGAGTCAGTTTTCCCGACTCTAGCCGTCCTGGAAACATACATTTTCAGGGCCCTGACTACGTCCAGCATCTTGGAATCCTCCAAGTCCCTAGTAGCCACAGGCACCACAATAGGTTGGTTCAAATGAAAAGCTGATACCACCTTAGGGAGAAACTGTGGACGAGTCCTCAATTCTGCCCTATCCATATGGAAAATCAGATAAGGGCTTTTACACGACAAAGCCGCCAATTCTGACACACGCCTGGCCGAAGCCAAGGCCAATAGCATGACCACCTTCCACGTGAGATATTTTAAATCCACGGTTTTAAGAGGTTCAAACCAATGTGATTTTAGAAAATCCAACACCACATTGAGATCCCAAGGTGCCACTGGAGGCACAAAAGGTGGCTGAATATGCAGCACTCCCTTTACAAAAGTCTGAACTTTAGGCAGTGAAGCCAGTTCTTTCTGGAAGAAAATCGACAGCGCCGAAATCTGGACCTTTATGGAACCCAATTTAAGGCCCATAGTCACTCCTGACTGTAGGAAGTGCAGAAATCGACCCAGCTGAAATTCCTCTGTTGGGGCCTTCCTGGCCTCACACCACGCAACATATTTTCGCCATATGCGGTGATAATTGTTTGCGGTTACTTCTTTCCTAGCTTTAATCAGCGTAGGAATGACTTCCTCCGGAATGCCCTTTTCCTTTAGGATCCGGTGTTCAACCGCCATGCTGTCAAACGCAGCCGCGGTAAGTCTTGGAACAGACAGGGCCCCTGTTGTAGCAGATCCTGTCTGAGCGGCAGAGGCCAAGGGTCCTCTGATAGCATTTCTTGAAGTTCTGGGTACCAAGCTCTTCTTGGCCAATCCGGAACCACGAGTATCGTCCTTACTCCTCGACTTCTTATTATTCTCAGTACCTTTGGTATGAGCGGTAGAGGAGGGAACACATAAACCGACTGGTACACCCAAGGTGTCACTAGAGCGTCCACAGCTATCGCCTGAGGGTCCCTTGACCTGGCGCAGTATCTTTGTAACTTTTTGTTGAGGCGAGACGCCATCATGTCCACCTGTGGCCTTTCCCAACGGTTTACCAGCATTTGGAAGACTTCTGGATGAAGTCCCCACTCTCACGGGTGGAGGTCGTGCCAGCTGAGGAAGTCTGCTTCCCAGTTGTCCACTCCTGGAATGAACACTGCTGACAATGCTATCACGTGATTTTCCGCCCATCGGAGAATCCTTGTGGCTTCTGCCATCGCCATCCTGCTTCTTGTGCCTCCCTGTCGATTTATATGGGCGACTGCCGTGATGTTGTCTGATTGAATCAGTACCGGCTGGTTTTGAAGCAGGGGTCTTGCATGACTTAGGGCATTGTAAATGGCCCTTAGTTCCAGAATATTTATGTGTAGGGAAATCTCCTGATTTGACCATAGGCCCTGGAAGTTTTTTCCCTGTGTGACTGTCCCCCAGCCTCGAAGGCTGGCATCCGTGGTCACCAGGACCCAGTCCTGTATGCCGAATCTGCGGCCCTCTAGAAGATGAGCACTCTGCAGCCACCACAGCAGAGACACCCTGGTCCTTGGAGACAGGGTTAACAACCGATGCATCTGAAGATGCGATCCGGACCACTTGTCCAACGGGTCCCACTGAAAAGTTCTTGCATGGAACCTCCTGAATGGAATTTCTTCGTAGAAAGCTACCATTTTTCCCAGGACTCGCGTGCAGTGATGCACCAAAACCTTTTTTGGTTTCAGGAGGCCTCTGACTAGAAATGACAGCTCCTTGGCTTTCTCCTCCGGGAGAAACACTTTTTTCTGGTCTGTGTCCAGAACCATCCCCAGGAACAGTAGACGTGTCGTAGGAACCAGCTGCGACTTTGGAATGTTTAGAATCCAACCGTGCTGTTGTAGCACTACCCGAGAAAGTGCTACCCCGACCAACAACTGCTCCTTGGACCTCGCCTTTATCAGGAGATCGTCGATGTACGGAATAATTAAAACTCCCTTTTTTCGAAGGAGTATCATCATTTCGGCCATTACCTTGGTAAATACCCTCAGTGCCGTGGACAGGCCAAACGGCAGCATCTGGAATTGGTAATGACAATCCTGTACCACAAATCTGAGGTACTCCTGGTCAGGATGGTAAATGGGGACATGCAGGTAAGCATCCTTGATGTCCAGGGATACCATGTAATCCCCCTCGTCCAGGCTTGCAATAACCGCCCTGAGCGATTCCATCTTGAACTTGAATTTTTTTATATACGTGTTCAAGGATTTAAAATTTAAAATGGGTCTCACCGAACCGTCCGGTTTCGGTACCACAAACATTGTGGAATATTAACCCCGTCCTTGTTGAAGTAGGGGCACCTTGACTATCACCTGCTGGGAATACAGCTTGTGAATTGAAGGGAGTTGTCGGCAAGGCAGATTTGAGGAAACGGCGGGGGGAGACGCCTCAAATTCCAGCTTGTACCCGAGATACTACTTGAAAGATCCAGGGATCCACCTGTGAGCGAGCCCACTGATCACTGAAATTTTTGAGACGGGCCCCCACCGTACCTGGCTCCGCCTGTGGAGCCCCACCGTCATGCGGCGGACTTGGAGGAAGCGGGGGAGGACTTTTGCTCCTGGGAACCGGCTGTTTGTTGCAGCTTTTTCCCCCTACGTCTGCCTTTGTGCAGAAAGGACACGCCTTTTCTCCGCCTGCTTTTCTGGGGCCGAAAGGACTGTACCGGATAATACGGTGCTTTCTTAGGCTGTGAGGGAACATGGGGCAAAAATGCTGACTTCCCAGCTGTTGCTGTGGAAACCAGGTGTGAGAGACCATCCCCGAATAACTCCTCACCCTTATAAGGCAAAACTTCCATGTGCCTTTTAGAATCTGCACCCCCTGTCCACTGCCGAGTCCATAAGCCTCTCCTGGCAGAAATGGACATTGCACCTATTTTAGATGTCAGCCGGCAAATATCCCTCTGTGCATCTCTCATGTATAAGACTGCGTCTTTTATATGCTCTATGGTTAGCAATATAGTGTCCCTGTCTAGGGTGTCAATATTTTCCGACAGGGAATCTGACCACGCAGCTGCAGCACTGCACATCCATGCTGAAGCAATAGCTGGTCTCAGTATAATGCCTGAGTGTGTATATACAGACTTCAGGATCGCCTCCTGCTTTCTATCAGCAGGCTCCTTTAGGGCGGCCGTATCCAGAGACGGTAGTGCCACATTCTTTGACAAGCGTGTGAGCGCTTTATCCACCCTAGGGGGTGTCTCCCAACGTGACCTATCCTCTGGCGGGAAAGGGTACGCCATTAGTAACCTTTTAGAAATTACCAATTTTTTATTGAGGGAAGCCCACGCTACTTCACACACTTCATTTAATTCTTCAGAAGGGGGAAAAAACACTGGTAGTTTTTTCTCCCCAAACATAATACCCTTTTTTGTGGTACCTGGGGTTACATCAGAAATGTGTAAAACATTTTTCATTGCCTCAATCATGTAACGAGTGGCCCTATTGGACATTACATTAGTCTCTTCGTCGTCGACACAGGTATCAGTATCCGTGTTGACATCTGTGTCTGCCATCTGAGGTAGCGGGCGTTTTAGAGCCCCTGATGGCCTTTGAGACGCCTGGGCAGGCACGAGCTGAGAAGCCGGCTGTCCCGAAAATTTGGCATGTCGTCAAATTTTTTATGTAAGGAGTCAACACTTTCACGTAATTCCTTTCATAAGTCCATCCACTCAGGTGTCCGCCCCTCAGGGGGTGACATCACATTTATAGGCATCTGCTCCGCCTCCACATAAGTCTCCTCATCAAACATGTCGACACAGCCGTACCGACACATGGAATGCTCTGACAGAGGACAGGACCCCACAAAGCCCTTTGGAGGAGACAGAGAGAGAGAGTATGCCAGCACACACCAGAGCGCTATATAAAACAGGGACTAACTGAATTATATCCCCTTATAGCTGCTATATATATATATATATATATATATATATATATATATATATATATATATATTGATATACTGCGCCTAAATATAGTGCCCCCTCTCTTTTTTACCCTTCTGTAGCTGTAGACTGCAGGAGAGAGTCAGGGAGCTTCCTTCCAGCGGAGCTGTGAGGAAGAAATGATGCCAGTGTGCTGAGGGAGGTAGCCCCGCCCCTTTTTCGGCGGACTTCTCCCGCGTTTTTATAACTCTGGCAGGGGTATTAATTTACACCTATATAGCCTCTAGGACTATATATGGTGTAGATTTTGCCAGCCAAGGTGTGTAACATTGCCCCCCCCCCCCCCCCGAGCGCCCTGCACCCATCAGTGACCGCAGTGTGAGGTGTACATGAGGAGCAATGGCGCACAGCTGCAGTGCTGTGCGCTACCTTGGCGAAGACTGAAGTCTTCTGCTGCTGCTTTTCCGGACCATCTTCATGCTTCTGGCTCTGTAAGGGGGACGGCGGCGCGGCTCCGGGAACGAACACCAAGGTCGGGTCCTGCGGTCGATCCCTCTGGAGCTAATGGTGTCCAGTAGCCTAAGAAGCCCAAGCTACCACCAGTTAGGTAGGTTCGCTTCTTCTCCCCTTAGTCCCTCGCTGCAGTGAGTCTGTTGCCAGCAGATCTCACTGTAAAATAAAAAAACTAAAATATACTTTCTTTCTAGGAGCTCAGGAGAGCCCCTAGTGTGCATCCAGCTCGGCCGGGCACAAGATTCTAACTGAGGTCTGGAGGAGGGTCATAGTGGGAGGAGCCAGTGCACACCAGGTAGTACTAAAGCTTTCTTAATTGTGCCCAGTCTCCTGCGGAGCCGCTATTCCCCATGTTCCTTACGGAGTGCCCAGCATCCACTAGGACGTCAGAGAAAAATATGGATAGCACGTGCCACAGAAAAAACTGTAAGTGGGTGACTGAGGTAGGGCTGACAGGGAGAGAGCGGGTGACTGAGATGTGCGGCTGCCAAGGGCCGGGGGCCGATGGTCTGGAGAGTTGGGCGCTGCAGCGGGGATCGCTGCTTTAAGGTCCTCTAGTGGTGACACAGTATAGTGTGAGACAGAAGCTGGCTAAAGCTGTGTGCCAACAGCTAAGTATGTCTCCTGTGCTGGGGGCAGTCATGTTGGAGGCTGGGGTGACAGGGATATAGTGGGTGACTGAGGCAGGGCTGACAGGAGGATAGTGGGTGACTGAGGCAGGGCTGACATGGGGAGAGTGGGTGACTGAGGCAGGGCTGACATGGGGAGAGTGGGCGACTGAGGCAGGGCTGACAGGGAGAGAGTGGGCGACTGGTGAGGCAGAGGTGACAGGGAGAGAGTGGGCGACTGGTGAGGCAGAGGTGACAGGGAGAGAGTGGGCGACTGGTGAGGCAGAGGTGACAGGGAGAGAGTGGGCGACTGGTGAGGCAGAGGTGACAGGGAGAGAGTGGGCGACTGGTGAGGCAGGGGTGACAGGGAGAGAGTGGGCGACTGGTGAGGCAGGGGTGACAGGGAGAGAGTGGGCGACTGGTGAGGCAGGGGTGACAGGGAGAGAGTGGGCGACTGGTGAGGCAGGGGTGACAGGGAGAGAGTGGGCGACTGGTGAGGCAGGGGTGACAGGAAGATAGTGGGTGACTGAAGCAGGGCTGACAGGGAGATAGTGGGTGACTGAAGCAAGGGTGACAGGGAGAAAGTGGGCGACTGGTGAGGCAGTGGTGACAGGGACTTACTGGGTGACTTGTGAGGCAGGGGTGACATGGAGAGAGTGGGCAACTGGTGAGGCAGGTGTGATAGGGAGAGAGTGGGTGACTGAAGCAGGGGTGACAGGGAGATAGTGGGTGACTGAAGCAGGGGCGACGGGGAGATAGTGGGTGACTGAAGCAGGGGCGACGGGGAGATAGTGGATGACTGAGGCAGGGGTGACAGGGAGATAGTAGGTGACTGAGGCAGGGGTGACAGGGAGATAGTGGATGACTGAGGCAGGGGTGACAGGGAGATAGTAGGTGAATGAGGCAGGGGTGAGAGGGAGATAGTGGGTAACAGGTATAGAGTGGGTGACTGAGGCAGAGGTGACAGAGAGAAAGTGTGCTTGCAGAAAGATGGCGGCCGCAGTGTGCAACCCTGTGCCAGTGGTTTCCCTTTCTGGCTCCCCACTCACCTCACCCTGTGATCCAGGCTCTCCTGGGGCAGTGCAGCAGGGGTGCGAGCACACCTCGGGAGGAGATGAGAAGGCAGCGGCAGCTCCCTCCACATATGATACTCTCCGCAATGTAACGGTTAGCCGGCCGTGTGTGTGTGTGTGTGTGTGTGTGTATATATACACACACACACACACACACACACACACACACACACACACACACACACACACACCGTAAAAGACACACACATAGCAAAACACACATACACACGTATGACAAAACACACAAACAGCTAAACACACATAGCAAAACAATTGTACACACACACATATAGCAAAATACGCACACAGATAACCACACACACTCTGGTACTTACATACTTTACCCCTACTGGCTGGCTCTCTGGTTCCGAGAAGGCCCTTCACGACTGACAGCAGCAGCAGCAGCGCGGTGCCGGGTTGAAGGGGAATGCAAATGCCTTCTCATCCCGACTGCCACCTCTCACTTATACACCCTCTAGTCTCTCTCATATTACTTCACATCTCTCCTTTTTCTCTCTAATTCTTGCTCTCTTTTACACACATGCTATCTTGTTTTATTTCTGCCACACACACGCTATCTCATTCCGTCTCTCATACTATACATCCCTACACTGCCTCTCTCATACATTCATACATCCCGCACGCTGACGCACTCATACATCCCGCACGCTGACGCACTCATACATCCCGCACGCTGACGCACGCTGACGCACTCATACATCCCGCACGCTGACACACTCATACATCCCGCACGCTGACGCACTCATACATCCCACACGCTGACGCACTCATACATCCCGCACGCTGACGCACTCATACATCCCGCACGCTGACGCACTCATACATCCCGCACGCTGACGCACTCATACATCCCGCACGCTGACGCACTCATACATCCCGCACGCTGACGCACTCATACATCCCGCACGCTGACGCACTCATACATCCCGCACGCTGACGCACTCATACATCCCGCACGCTGACGCACTCATACATCCCGCACGATGACGCACTCATACATCCCGCACGATGACGCACTCATACATCCCGCACGATGACGCACTCATACATCCCGCACGATGACACACTCATACATCCCGCACGCTGACGCACTCATACATCCCGCACGCTGGGGGGCGACACACAGGGGATGACACATTGGGCGCAGGGGACTGGACGGGGTGGAGACGCGCAGGGGATTGGACGGGGTGGCGACACACAGGGCACCGGGGACTGGACGGGGTGGCGACACACAGGGCACCGGGGACCGTACAGGGGGCAACAAGCAGGGTGCAGGGGACCGACATGCAGGGCACATAAGTCTGTATGGGAGGGCAACATGTAGGGCACCGGGGTCTGTATGGAGGGGGGCGACATGCAGGGCGCAGTGGACTACTGGGGGCGACACGCAGGGGACTTATGGGGGGGCAACATGCAGGGGGCTGTACGGGGGGACGACATGCAGGGCACAGGGCACTGTATGGGGAGGTGACATGCAGGGCACAGGGGACTGTATGGGGAGGTGACATGCAGGGCACAGGGGACTGTATGGGGAGGCGACACGCAGGGCACAGGGGCTGTATGGGTGGGGGCAATGCGCAGGGCACAGGGGCTGTATGGGTGGGGGCGATGCGCAGGACGCAGGGGCTGTATGGGTGGGGGCGATGCGCAGGACGCAGGGGCTGTATGGGTGGGGGCGATGCGCAGGACGCAGGGGCTGTATGGGTGGGGGCGATGCGCAGGACGCAGGGACTGTATGGGTGGGGGCGATGCGCAGGACGCAGGGACTGTATGGGTGGGGGCGATGCGCAGGACGCAGGGGCTGTATGGGTGGGGGCGATGCGCAGGGCACAGGGGCTGTATGGGTGGGGGCGATGCGCAGGGCACAGGGGCTGTATGGGTGGGGGCGATGCGCAGGACGCAGGGGACTGTATGGGGAGGTGACATGCAGGGCACAGGGGACTGTATGGGGAGGTGACATGCAGGGCACAGGGGACTGTATGGGGAGGTGACATGCAGGGCACAGGGGACTGTATGGGGAGGTGACATGCAGGGCACAGGGGACTGGACGGGGAGGCGACACACAGGGCACAGGGGACTGTATGGGTGGGGGCGATGCGCAGGGGACTACCAGAATGAGCCACAAGCAGGAGACTGTTTGGGGGCCACACACATGGGGAGGGGCAACACACAGGGCGCAGGGGACTGTACTGAGGGGGGAGACACACAGGGGACTGTACTGAGGGGGGCGACACACAGGACAAAGCAGACTGTAAGGGGGGGTAACACACCTAGTGCAGGGGACTGCAAGGGTGGGCAACATGCAGGGCTCAGGGGACTGTATGGGGGGTCGACACGCAGGGCACAGGGGACTGTATGGGTGAGGGTGACACGCATGGGAACTACAGGGGTGAGCCACAATCAGAAGACTGTTTGGGGGGCCACACACATGGAGGAGGGGTCAACACATAGGACGCAGCGGACTGTAAGGAGGGGACAACACACAGGGCGCATGGGACTGTAAAGGGGGGCAACATGCAGGGTACAAGGGACTGTATTACGGGGCAACACCCAGGGAACTGTACAGTGGGGTGACTTGTCACAATCTGGGGAGCACTCACCTGGTGAGAAGGAGCAGGATCAGGTATGGAGGAACCAGCTAAGGAGGCTGCAGAGAGGACCAGTCCGGCAGCAACAGCTAGGAAGGGCTTCAGTGAAGTCCGACAATGCATTCAGCTTTACCCGCATCCTTTTGGTGAGGGGAGGCAAACACCCAGGCTGGCGGCAGATGCAGGGCTGGCAGAATGATCTAGGCGGGCGGCGGTAGCGGGCACACACACAAGGGCAGTGTCTGGAGGAAGGGGGCGGAAGCGGCTTTTGCCGAGGTCCGCGGCCACACTGCGGGGCACCAGCGGCTTTTGCCGAGGTCCGGGGGCCACACTGCGGGGCACGTCACTTTTGAACCGTGCAGGCAGTGTCTGGGGAAAGGCGTGATCAGCTCTGGCGCTATGGGTGTCAAGGACCTGGTGCTGGGGGCTGTGGCTGCAGAGGAAGCTCCGGAGGGCAGGGGGACAGCCCATAGCCACGCATGCAGGGCGCAGGGGAGTACCATGGCTGCAGAGGAAGCTCCGGAGAACAGGGGGACAGCCCAGTCATGCATGCAGAGCGCAGGGTTGTACCGTCACTGGTGCACCGTACAGGCAGTGTCTGGAGGAAGGAGCATAGGCGTGCGCAGCTTATTTTATTAGGGTGCACACCGCCAGAGGGGCTTGTCTAGCACTATTTTACATTCTCTCAGTAAAATCACATGGCTTAATCTAATTTATCCCTAGTTCCCAATAGTACATGTAGATATAATACACCCCAGAAAAATAAAATTAATAAAATGAAGCATAATGGCGAGACCACTGGCCAGTATTCCACTCTTGCATAACCCTAAGCCCCAGCTGCCACTGCGCCCTGTCGCTGCTTACACTTCCCCAACCTATCCCTGACCCAGTGGCAGAACTAGAGTGTGGTGGGCCTAGGTGCATATGCATTCTCTTGCACCCCAGCACCTACACCCTGATTTTGAGTGGGACACTCTGAAAATTATGTGAGATTTAGGGGGGCGAACATTTGAGTTATTCACATTATGTCACACAGTATGAGCCGAAATTCACATTATGTCACACAGTATGAGCTAAAATTCACATTATGCCACACAGTATGAGCCAAAATTCACATTATGCAGCACAGTATGAGACGAAATTGACATTATGCCACACAGTTTGAGCTGAAATTCACATTATGCCACAACGTATGAGCCGAAATTCACAATATGCCACACTGTATGAGCCAAAATTCACAATATGCCAGAAGGCATGAGACGAAATTCACATTATGCCACAATTCATGAGCCGAAATTTACAATATAGACAAATAGAAAATAATTACCACACCATATCACAGGCGCTTCTTGTATGATGTTCGTGGGGTTTGTTACACTCCCCAGATTGAGGGGTGGATGTGACCTTACAAAACAACATAAACATAGATATAGTGTAATATTGTTAATGCAACTCTGGAATAGAATCCTACTGTTCTAGTAAAATCAGCCTCGTACCCCAAAGAGTGGTCTACTATTAGTAGACAATCAGCATATAGAAATGGAGCGGATCACCGATCAGATGTACTGTCCCCGTTGCCAATGCAGTTCTTTGTAGTTATAAAACACTTTTCCCTCGTTCATTCGCCAATGGAATATGTGAATAGAGGATGGCTGGATAGTGTATTACCATAAAAACATTTTATTATACATTTAAAATACAAGGTGGATAAACAGGTGGACTCTCACCGAACAAAATGGTCTACAGATGGAAGTACAAAGAACTGCATTGGCAACGGGGACAGTACATCTGATCGGTGATCCGCTCCATTTCTATATGCTGATTGTCTACTAATAGTAGACCACTCTTTGGGGTACGAGGCTGATTTTACTAGAACAGTAGGATTCTATTCCAGAGTTGCATTAACAATATTACACTATATCTATGTTTATGTTGTTTTGTAAGGTCACATCCACCCCTCAATCTGGGGAGTGTAACAAACCCCACGAACATCATACAAGAAGCGCCTGTGATATGGTGTGGTAATTATTTTCTATTTGTCTATGTTGTTGAGTGTTGGTGACACTCTTTACCACCTGAATTCAGGCTGCTTGATAAGCGCAGGTTACACGGTCTTTATTCATTTTTTTGAAATTTACAATATGCCACAAGGCATGAGCCGAAATTCAGAATATGCCACAAGGTATGAGCCGAAATTCACAATATGCCACACGGTATGAGCCGAAATTCACAATATGCCACATGGTATGAGCAGACATTCACAATATGCCACACGGTATGAGCCGAAATTCACAATATGCCACACGGTATGAGCCGAAAATTCACAATATGCCACATGGTATGAGCCGAAATTCACAATATGCCACACGGTATGAGCCAAAATTCACAATATGCTATACGGTATGAACCGAAATTCACAATATGCAAATGGTATGAGCCGAAATTCACATTATGTTACACGGTATGAACAGAAATGCATATTCTGGTTTTCATATTCGGAGGATGACACTGGGGTGAGGCAGAGGGTGACAGCCATGAGGGTGACACTGGGGTGATGCAGTCGAAGAAAGGCAGAGGGTGACATGTAGTGGGAGACAGAGGGTGATACTGGGGTAACACAGTGGGTGATAGGCAAATGGTAACACTGGGGACATGTAGTGGGTGACAGGCAAATGGTAACACTGGGGACATGTAGTGGGTGACAGGTAGAGAGAGTGACAGCCATGAGGGTAGCACTGGGGTGAGGCAGTGGGAGAAAGGCAGAGGGTGACACTGAGGATACTTAGTAGATGACAGGCAGAGGGTGACACTGGGGACATGTAGTGGGAAACAACAAAAACAGAGAAAGATTGTCTCTTTGTTGGCGCACTTAAGAAACTATGAAAAAATAAGAATTTACTTACCGATAATTCTATTTCTCGGAGTCCGTAGTGGATGCTGGGGTTCCTGAAAGGACCATGGGGAATAGCGGCTCCGCAGGAGACAGGGCACAAAAAGTAAAGCTTTAGGATCAGGTGGTGTGCACTGGCTCCTCCCCCTATGACCCTCCTCCAAGCCAGTTAGGTACTGTGCCCGGACGAGCGTACACAATAAGGGAGGAATTTTGAATCCCGGGTAAGACTCATACCAGCCACACCAATCACACCGTACAACTTGTGATCTAAACCCAGTTAACAGTATGATAACAGCGAAGCCTCCGAAAAGATGGCTCACAACAATAATAACCCGATTTTTGTAACTATGTACAAGTATTGCAGATAATCCGCACTTGGGATGGGCGCCCAGCATCCACTACGGACTCCGAGAAATAGAATTATCGGTAAGTAAATTCTTATTTTCTCTATCGTCCTAGTGGATGCTGGGGTTCCTGAAAGGACCATGGGGATTATACCAAAGCTCCCAAACGGGCGGGAGAGTGCGGATGACTCTGCAGCACCGAATGAGAGAACTCCAGGTCCTCTTTTGCCAGGATATCAAATTTGTAGAATTTTACAAACGTGTTCTCCCCTGACCACGTAGCTGCTCGGCAGAGTTGTAATGCCGAGACCTCTCGGGCAGCCGCCCAAGATGAGCCCACCTTCCTTGTGGAATGGGCCTTAACCGATTTAGACTGTGGCAGGCCTGCCTCAGAATGTGCAAGTTGAATTGTGTTACAAATCCAACGAGCAATCGCCTGCTTAGAAGCAGGCGCACCCAACTTGTTGGGTGCATACAGTATAAACAGCGAGTCAGATTTTCTGACTCCAGCTGTCCTGGAACATATTTTCAGGGCCCTGACAACTCCTAGCAACTTGGAGTCCTCCAAGTCCCTAGTAGGTGCAAGGCACCACAATAAGCTGGTTCAGGTGAAACACTGACACCACCTTAGGGAGAGAACTGGGGACGAGTCCGCAGCTCTGCCCTGTCCGAATGGACAAACAGATATGGGCTTTTTTGAGAAAAAACCACCAATTTGACACTCGCCTGGTCCAGGCCAGGGCCAAGAGCATGGTCACTTTTTATGTGAGATGCTTCAAATCCACATATTTGACTGGTTTTAAACCAATGTGATTTGAGGAATCCCAGAACTACGTTGAGATCCCACAGTGCCACTGGAGGCACAAAAAAAAAGGGGTTTGTATATGCAATACTCCCTTGACAAACTTCTGGACTTCAGGAACTGAAGCCAATTCTTTCTGGAAGAAAATTTACAGGGCCGAATTTGAACCTTAATGGACCCCAATTTGAGGCCCATAGACACTCCTGGTTTCAGGAAATGCAGGAAACGACCGAGTTGAAATTTCTTTGTGGGCCTTCCTGGCCTCACACCACGCAACATATTTTCGCCACACGTGGTGATAATGTTGTGCGGTCACCTCCTTTCTGGCTTTGACCAGGGTAGGAATGACCTCTTCCGGAATGCCTTTTTTTCCTTAGGATCCGGCTTTCCATCGCCATGCCGACAAACGCAGCTGCGGTAAGTCTTGGAACAGACATGGGACTTGCTGAAGCAAGTCCCTTCTTAGCGGCAGAGGCCATAAGACCTCTGTAAGCATCTCTTGAAGTTCCGGGTACCAAGTCCTTCTTGGCCAATCCGGAGCCATGAGTATAGTTCTTACTCCTCTACGTCTTATAATTCTCAGCACCTTAGGTATGAGAAGCAGAGGAGGGAACACATACACCGACTGGTACACCCACGGTGTTACCAGAACGTCCACATCTATTGCCTGAGGGTCTCTTGACCTGGCGCAATACCTGTCCCGTTTTTTGTTCAGACGGGACGCCATCATGTCCACCTTTGGTATTTCCCAACGGTTTACAATCATGTGGAAAAAACTTCTCAATGAAGTTTCCACTCTCCCGGGTGGAGGTCGTGCTGAGAAAGTCTGCTTCCCAGTTTCCATTCCCGGGATGAAAAACTGCTGACAGTGTTATCACATGATTTTCCGCCCAGCGAAAAGTCCTTGCAGTTTCTGCCATTGCCCTCCTGCTTCTTGTGTCGCCCTGTCTGTTTACGTGGGCGACTGCCGTGATGTTTTTCCCACTGGATCAATACCGGCTGACCTTGAAGCAGAGGTCTTGCTAAGCTTAGAGCATTATAAATTTACCCTTAGCTCCAGTATATTTATGTGGAGAAAAGTCTCCATACTTGATCACACTCCCTGGAAATTTTTTCCTTGTGTGACTGCTCCCCAGCCTCTCAGGCTGGGCTCCGTGGTTACCAGCATCCAATCCTGAATGCCGAATCTGCTGCCCTCTAGAAGATGAGCACTCTATAACCACCACAGGAGAGACACCCTTGTCCTTGGATATTGGGTTATCCGCTGATGCATCTGAAGATGCGATCCGGACCATTTGTCCAGCAGATCCCACTGAAAAGTTCTTACGTGAAATCTGCCGAATGGAATTGCTTCGTAGGAAGCCACCATTTTTACCAGGACCCTTGTGCAATGATGCACTGTTTTTAGGAGGTTCCTGACTTGCTCGGATAACTCCCTGGCTTTCTCTTCCGGGAGAAACACCTTTTTCTGGACTGTGTCCAGAATCATCCCTAGGCACAGCAGACGTGTCGTCGGGATCAGCTGCGATTTTGGAATATTTAGAATCCACCCGTGCTGATTGTAGCAGTATCCGAGATAGTGCTACTCCGACCTCCAACTGTTCCCTGGACTATGCCCCTATCAGGAGATCGTCCAAGTAAGGGATAATTAAGACGCCTTTTCTTCGAAGAAGAATCATCAATTCGGCCATTACCTTGGTAAAGACCCCAGGGTGCCGTGGACAATCCAAACGGCAGCGTCTGAAACTGATAGTGACAGTTCTGCACCACGAACCTGAGGTACCCTTAGTGAGAAGGGCAAATTTTGGGACATAGAGGTAAGCATCCCTGATGTCCCGGGACACTATATAGTCCCCTTATTCCTGGTTCGTTATCACTGCTCTGAGTGACTTCATCTTAATTTGAACCTTTGTAAGTGTTCAAAAAAAAATTTTTAGAAAAAGTCTCACCTAGCCTTCTGGCTTCAGTACCACAATATAGTGTGGAATAATACCCCTTTTCTGTAGTAGGAGGGGTAATTTAATTATCACCTGCTGGGAATACAGCTTGTGAATTTTTTCCCATACTACCTCCTTGTCGGAGGGAGACTTGGTAAAGCAGACTTCAGGAGCCTGCGAAGGGGAAACGTCTCGACATTCCCATCTGTACCCCCGGGATACTACTTGTAGGATCCAGGGGTCCTGTACGGTCTCAGCGCCATGCTGAGAACTTGTCAGACGCGGTGGAACGCTTCTGTTCCTGGGAATGGGCTGCCTGCTGCAGTCTTCTTCCCTTTCCTCTATCCCTGGGCAGATATGATCTTATAGGGACGAGAGGACTGAGGCTGAAAAGACGGTGTCTTTTTCTGCAGAGATGTGACTTAGGGTAAAAAACGTTGGATTTTCCAGCAGTTGCCGTGACCACCAGGTCCGATGGACCGACCCCAAACAAGTCCTCTTCCTGTATACGGCCATACTGTGCCGTTTGGAATCTGCATCACCTGACCACTGTCGTGTCCATAACATCTTCTGGCAGTTATGGACATCGCGTTTATTCATGATGCCAGAGTGCAAATATCCCTCTGTGCATCTCGCATATATAGAAATGCTCTATAGTCAATAAAATACTGTCCCTGTCAAGGGTATCAATATTTTTAGTCAGGGAATCCGACCAAGCCACCCTAGCTCTGCACATCCAGGCTGAGGCGATCGCTGGCCGCAGTATAACACCAGTATGTGTGTATATACTTTTTATTATATTTTCCAGCCTTGTCAGCTGGTCCTTGAGGACGGCCCTATCTATAGACGGTACCGCCACTTGTTTTGATAAGCGTGTGAGCGCCTTATCCACCTTAAAGGGTGTTTCCCAACGCGCCCTAACTTCTGGCGGGAAAGGGTATACCGCCCATAATTTTCTATCGGGGGGAACCCACGCATCATCACACACTTTATTTAATTTATCTGATTCAGGAAAAACTATGGTAGTTTTTTCACATCCCACATAATACCCTCTTTTGTGGTACTTGTAGTATCAGAAATACGTAACCCCTCCTTCATTGCCTTTAACGTGTGGCCCTAATAAGGAATACGTTTGTTTATTCACCGTCGACACTGGATTCAGTGTCCCTGTCTGTGTCTGTGTCGACCGACTAAAGTAAACGGGCGTTTTAAAACCCTTGACGGTGTTTTTGAGACGTCTGGACCGTACTAATTTTTTGTCGGCCGTCTCATGTCGTCAACCGACCTTGCAGCGTGTTGACATTATCACGTAATTTCCTAAATAAGCCATCCATTCCGGTGTCGACTCCCTAGAGAGTGACATCACCATTACAGGCAATTGCTCCGCCTCCTCACCAACATCGTCCTCCTACCTGTCGACACACACGTACCGACACACAGCACACACACAGGGAATGCTCTGATAGAGGACAGGACCCACTAGCCCTTTGGAGAGACAGAGGGAGAGTTTGCCAGCACACACCAAAACGCTATAATTATATAGGGACAACCTTATATAAGTGTTTTCCCTTATAGCATCTTATATATATATAAGCATATCGCCAAATTAGTGCCCCCCCTCTCTGTTTTAACCCTGTTTCTGTAGTGCAGTGCAGGGGAGAGCCTGGGAGCCTTCCCTCCAGCCTTTCTGTGAGGGAAAATGGCGCTGTGTGCTGAGGAGATAGGCCCCGCCCCTTTTTCGGCGGCCTCGTCTCCCGCTCTTAACGGATTCTGGCAGGGGTTAAATATCTCCATATAGCCTCCGGAGGCTATATGTGAGGTATTTTTAGCCAAATTAGGTATTCATTTGCCTCCCAGGGCGCCCCCCTCCCAGCGCCCTGCACCCTCAGTGACTGCCGTGTGAAGTGTGCTGAGAGGAAAATGGCGCACAGCTGCAGTGCTGTGCGCTACCTTTAGAAGACTGAGGAGTCTTCTGCCGCCGATTCTGGACCTCTTCTTACTTCAGCATCTGCAAGGGGGCCGGCGGCAAGGCTCCGGTGACCATCCAGGCTGTACCTGTGATCGTCCCTCTGGAGCTGATGTCCAGTAGCCAAGAAGCCAATCCATCCTGCACGCAGGTGAGTTCACTTCTTCTCCCCTAAGTCCCTCGTTGCAGTGATCCTGTTGCCAGCAGGACTCACTGTAAAATAAAAAACCTAAGCTAAACTTTCCTAAGCAGCTCTTTAGGAGAGCCACCTAGATTGCACCCTTCTCGGCCGGGCACAAAAATCTAACTGGCTTGGAGGAGGGTCATAGGGGGAGGAGCCAGTGCACACCACCTGATCCTAAAGCTTTACTTTTTGTGCCCTGTCTCCTGCGGAGCCGCTATTCCCCATGGTCCTTTCAGGAACCCCAGCATCCACTAGGACGATAGAGAAATAAATATATTTATGTATTCTGAATTTTTAACCCGCAGGACATGTAGTGGGGACAGGCAGAGAGTTTGACACTGGGGTGAGGCAATGGGACATAGACAGAGGGGCACACTATGGACAAGTAATGGGTGACATGCATAGGGAGACACTAGTGATACGTACTGGGTGACATGGAGGAAGGTTGGGGGTGCAGCAGATGGGCATTTGGAGCTGAGAGTGGGGCATGTGTGGGCAGCAAGTATTGAGAACGCTCCTAATGAAAAAGCTGAGAGAAGACCATGTACCCTGGCCACACCACATCCATTAATGTGGAGACCTGACAGACACGGGGAAGAGCCAGCATGAAGCAGAGAGTTGGGTAAGTGGGACAAACCTTGGCTGTGGGCGGCTACTCTCTCCAGTACCACCAGCTGGCTCAGCTCCGCCGACACCTTGCCCTGCAGACGCTCTGAGTCCTGGCCCCTCAGCAGCTCTTTCAGTGTGCACTCTACTCCGTCCATCACCTCCGCGGGTCCTGCAACCATGGCATCCTGTAAACAGAATCTGTCAAACAAGTCATGTCACACAAACACAGGGGCCGCTGGGGGGAGTACAGACGGCACCTGCAGAGTAGAAACTTGCCCGCTTCTCCATGATCCTTAGTGGACCCACTTCACCATGACTGTGGAGCTGGTATATGTAATAGGCTAACACTGAGGGGTACCTGACATTAGGGTATGCCTGTGCAATACCCTCCATGCATAGAACGCATACATATACATTTAAACACGCATATGGGTTTGGTATGCATGACAGCCGAATGGGATGCCGGCAGTCAAAATACCGACGCCAGCATCCAGAGGAATTCAATCCTGACTGGTGATTTAACTAATCTATCCTCTGTCCGCTACCCCCTAAGCCCAACCCTAACCTCCCCTCCCTAAACTCCACCTGGTGGTGCCTTATCTTAACCCTCCTGTCCGCAGCCTAACCCTAACCTCCCACCTACTGTAGCCTAACCCTATCCCCTCCAGTGTCGGCTAAATTTACCCCCCCCCTCCCCTTCTCCGGCAGTAGTCAAAGTTTTGTGGCTATACTTACAATGGCCGGGATCCTAACACATACACAGACATACAGTCGTACACACACTGTACATATACACACAAATACACATATATAGAACACATACACATACAGTACATATAAACACAGAACACATACATATGCACATATATACACTAGAGTATACACACAAACCCACTGACACCTGGAGGATGGAGCCCAGTGGTAGCTGCAGGAACCAGGAGCAGATCAGTGCTGGCAGTCGTGCAGTTAACTTTACATCATTAAGCTCCGCCCACTAGCGGCTTATGCCGCGATTCGCGGGTCGGTGGGGGAGGGGGCGGAGCCAATATGACACCATTCAAAGAGAAACATGTCATAATGGCTCCACCCCTCACCACCAACCCGCAAATCGCGGCATATAGCCGCGAGGGGGCGGGGCTTCAATCGCCGGGACAGGGACCCACTTGAAAAAAAAATATATTTGATCCATGGTGGGGGGAAACTCATAGGTCCTTCCATTGCCCAAAGTTTAGTTGAGCCAGCTCTGGCATGCCCCTGGCCACTGCAAATGCCCTAGGCATTTGCCTATAGATATGCCAGCTCTGACTATCTGCTTACGTTCTCCGCTGCCACCTGTCAGGGTTGCTGGACATTAGGGGGTGCCTGTGCGCACCAGGCACCCCCCGTGCACACACCTATGGGAAGGAGTGATCAGCTCTGCCTCTGTGGGTGTCAAGGAAAGTGCTGGTGCTGGGGACCGTGGCTGCAGATGAAGCTCCGGAGGGCACTGGGACAGCCCATAGCTGCGTATGCCTGCAGGGGAGTATCGTGTCTGCAGTGGAAGCTCCGTGGGCAGGGGGACAGCCCATGGCCATCAGGCAGGAAGGAGGCGCAGAAGGGGGAGAGAATAGAGAACGGGCTGCGCCTCCTTTCTTTATGAGTTCGCCTTCTCTCTGGATCAGCAGCATCAGTCCGGCATGTGATCCGGATGAGCTGCCCAGGGCTGTTGTATGCTTGTGCCTGGAGCACACAGAGGATGAAGGAAGCTGTGCTAAGCACTATTGAACTTCCCGCTCCTAGCTGACTGCGGCGATCACGTGATGTAAGCCGGCCCAGGCACCGCTCGAACTGGACAATGAAATCTAATTAATGTGAGCGGTGCCAGGGCTAGTTATTGTCACAGTGTGCCCCCAGTAGCCCCAAAACACCCCCCAGCCCCACTGAATTACCGAAGTGTAGGCAGTTCCCCTGTAGTTTACTGAATGAAAATGGGAGGCAGTGAAAAAGTCGGCCATGTTTGTGCTCTCATATGAAGCCTCTGTGAGTACACCCCCTGCTGGCGGCCACTGCGCAGCCGCAACAAATTGAAAAGCCCTATCTTTATAATGGGGCATATTTTACTGAATTAAAAAAAAACTATAACTTTCTAAAACACCACAACCCCAAAAGGCACTACACTGGGACAAGATGTATCTAATAAAACAAACCCCAAGTCTTAATTCATCCTCTATCCTGAGTTATGCCTTCCCAAAAATCTTCTCATACATTACATGGAAAACCATGTCAAAAAGCCATCCAGGAAGTAGCAGAAAAAAACTGACAGTTGAAACTTTAGGTTACTCCCAATTCCTCATTTTTTATTATTTTGCCCTGAAATTTGGCATGCCGCAGCGGGTGACGATTCTACACGCCCATGCCAAATTTCAGCTCAGTATGTCCTATCACTTTTGAGGTGTAGCCCCTCAAACACTATGTCCCCATCTCACAAGTTCCCTATGGGAGAATTCCGTTTGTTCGATTCAGCCTTAATATAAGGGCACGACCGTGCCCTTATAATATATTTTTTTTTTAAATGTTTTTTTTTTTCTCCCCGCAAATGACACTGCTCAGTGACACCACTTATATTTGGAGTAGATGGACACAGCACAGCAGCAGCCAGTGACTGGAGTGGATGGACAGTGGACACAGCACACTGGAGACAGCCCAGCCCAGCAGCCACTGACTGGAGTGTATGGAGTGGACACAGCACACTGTAGACAGCGCAGCCCAGCAGCCACAGACAGGAATGGACAGACAGTGGACACAGCACAACACAAAAGCAGCCACTGACTGGAGTGTATGGACAGTGGACACAGCACAATGGAGACAGGACAGTCCAGTAGCCACTGACTAGAGTGTATGGACAGTGGACACAGTACAATGGAGGCAGCACAGCACAGCAGCCACTGACTGGAGTGGATGTGCAGTGGACAAAACACAACACAGTACAGTCACTGACTGGAGTGTATGGACACAGCACAATGGAGACAGAACAGCCCTACAGCCACTTACTGAAGTGAATAGACAGTGGACACAGCACAACACATCACCAGCCACTGACTGAAGTGTATGGACGTAGTAGAATGGAGACAGCACAGCCCAGCAGCCACTGACTGGAGTGGATGGACAGTGGACACAGCACAACACAGTAGCAGTCACTGACTGGAGTGTATGGACACAGCACACTGGAGACAGAACAGTCCAGCAGCCACTTACTGATATGGATGGACAGTAGACACAGCACAACACAGCAGTAGCCATTGACTGAGTGTATGGACACAGCACAATGGAGACAGAACAGCCCAGCAGCCACTGACTGGAGTGGATGGACAGTGGACACAGCACAACACAGTAGCAGTCACTGACTGGAGTGTATGGACACAGCACACTGGAGACAGAACAGTCCAGCAGCCACTTACTGATATGGATGGACAGTAGACACAGCACAACACAGCAGTAGCCATTGACTGAGTGTATGGACACAGCACAATGGAGACAGAACAGCCCAGCAGCCACTGACTGAGTGTATGGCAACAGCACAATGGAGACAGGACAGCCCAGCAGCCACTGACTGGAGTGGATGAATAGTGGACACAGCACAACACAGTAGCAGTCACTGACTGGAGTGTATGGACACAGCACAATGGAGACAGAACAGTCCAGCAGCCACTGACTGGAGTGGATGGACAGAGGACACAGCACAACACAGCAGCAGCCACTGACTGGAGTGTATAGACCCAGTACAATGGAGAAAGCACAGCTAGCATAGCAGCATGGACAGTGAGAAATGGCGTCGGGTCACCGCTGCTGGGTCTTATATATAATCCAAAACCCGTGGGAATCTGACACCTGGGGGTATATTTACTAAGCTCCCGATTTTGACCGAGATGGTGTTTTTTCTTCAAAGTGTCACCTCGGGAATTTACTAAACTCAAATCACGGCAGTGATGAGGGCATTCGTATTTTTGTTGAAGTCAAAGAAAAAAATTACGAATGAATACACCATCGGTCAAATACGCCTGTTATTTGCTAGAACTCGGTAATTTACTAAAATTTGTATTTCACAAACACTGCCGGCAATAGCCAAACACTGCCGTGAATAAATACAAATCGTAAAAAAAAAGCAGTTTTCAAATAGACC
This sequence comes from Pseudophryne corroboree, assembly GCF_028390025.1. Classification (NCBI taxonomy): domain Eukaryota; kingdom Metazoa; phylum Chordata; class Amphibia; order Anura; family Myobatrachidae; genus Pseudophryne; species Pseudophryne corroboree. Next base: position 620,223,895 of record NC_086446.1, read on the forward strand.
TGCTTTTTTTTACAGTGTTCTGATAGGCATGCATGGATCCGTGCATGTTTATCAGTGGTAAGGGGTGGGAAAGTGTTAAAAAAAATTAAAAAAATGCGTGGGGTCCCCCCTCCTAAGCAAAACCAGCCTCGGGCTCTTTGAGCCGGTCCTGGTTGAAAAAATATGAGGGGAAAAATGACTGGGGTTCCCCCATATTTAATCAACCAGCACCGGGCTCTGCGCCTGGTCCTGGTGCAAAAAATACGGGGGACAAAAAGCGTAGGGGTCCCCCGTATTTTTTGAACCAGCACCGGGCTCCACTAGCCAGGTACATAATTCCAGAGCCGGGGGACACTTTTATTGTGGTCCTGGCGGCCCTGGCATTACATCCCCAACTAGTCACCCCTGGCCGGGGTACCCTGGAGGAGTGGAAACCCCTTAAATCAAGGGGTCCCCCCCTCCAGCCACCCAAGGGCCAGGGGTGAAGCCCGAGGCTGTCCCCCCCCATCCAAGGGCGCCGGATGGGGGGCTGATAGCCAAGTGTAAAAAATCAGAATATTGTTTTTAGTAGCAGTACTACAAGTCCCAGCAAGCCTCCCCCGCAAGCTGGTACTTGGAGAACCACAAGTACCAGCATGCGGTGGAAAACCGGGCCCGCTGGTACCTGTAGTACTACTACTAAAAAAATACCCAACAAAAAACAGGACACACACACCGTGACAGTAAAAGTTTATTACATACATGCACACCTCCATACATACATACATACTTACCTATGTTCACACGAGGCTCGGTCCTCTTCTCCATGTAGAATCCTCGGGGTACCTGTGGAAAAAATTATACTCACATAATCCAGTGTATCTTCTGTTCTTTGTATAATCCACGTACTTGGCAAAAAAACAAACCGGAAACCCGACCATGCACTGAAAGGGGTCCCATGTTTACACATGGGACCCCTTTCCCCAACTGCCAGGACCCCCCCCTGACTCCTGTCAAAGAGGGTCCCTTCAGCCAATCAGGGAGCGCCACGTCGTGGCACTCTCCTGATTGGCTGTGCACTCCTGTAGTGTCAGTGAGGCTGCACACGGCAGAGATACAATGTTGCGCCTATGCGCTCCATTGTATCCAATGGTGGGAACTTTGCGGTCAGCGGTGAGGTTACTTTCGGTCAACCGAGGCTTGCTGGGACTTGTAGTACTGCTACTAAAAACAATATTCTGATTTTTTTACACTTGGCTATCAGCCCCCCATCTGCCGCCCTTGGATGGGGGGGACAGCCTCGGGCTTCACCCCTGGCCCTTGGGTGGCTGGAGGGGGGGACCCCTTGATTTAAGGGGTTCCCACTCCTCCAGGGTACCCTGGCCAGGGGTGACTAGTTGGGGATGTAATGCCAGGGCCGCCAGGACCACAATAAAAGTGTCCCCCGGCTCTGGCATTATGTACCTGGCTAGTGGAGCCCGGTGATGGTTCAAAAAATACGGGGGACCCCTACGCTTTTTGTCCCCCGTATTTTTTGCACCAGGACCAGGCGCAGAGCCCGGTGCTGGTTGATTAAATATGGGGGAACCCCAGTCATTTTTTTCCTCATATTTTTTCAACCAGGACTGGCTCAAAGAGCTCGAGGCTGGTTTTGCTTAGGAGGGGGGACCCCACGCATTATTTTTTTCGACTTTAAACTATTTTTTATTTTTTTAAAGATGCACAATGAAACCCTGCACGGATCTCACAGATCCAGCCGAGTTTCATTGTTTTAATGTCGGCAGTGTTTTACTATTCACTCCCGTAAAACACTGCCAAAAAATACGAATGACATCGACATCTGAAAACACGAAAATGTAAAATACGACAGCTTAGTAAATTAGTCGTAATAAATGCAAAAAGTTGCAAAATTACACATTCGATGTCATTCGTGTTTGAACTTTAATCTCATTCTGAAAAATACGAATTTTAGTAAATATATACCCCCTGGATGATTACATTTTGCCTAGTTTTGGAATTTCAGGAAGGCAGAAAAAAACAAAGTTTCCACAAGGATTCACTCGGATTCACTCGGATCGGGGAAGTATGGATGGGCTTGGGTCTCTGAGATCCAAGCCCACATCTTTACATATTATTAGAGCATAGTATGAAGAAAATAATTTCTATACCGGCAGCTCTCACTGAAGGTCTCATTTGATCGCTATAAAAACTTTACATACTATAAACAGAAACAAATAGCTTGAGAACTATATAACAGTCTACTGTATGCCTCAACTCACCTGTTTTACCAGTCAGAAGCAAGGACATTATCAAACATTTTCTATGGATGTTAATAAGAATTAGCTGCAATATGGTGTATATTGTGACACACTGATATATAGTACATCCGGAAAGTATTCACAGTGCTTCACTTTTTCCACATTTTGCTATGTTACAGCCTTATTCCAAAATGGAATAAATAAATTTTTGTCCTCAAAATTCTACACACAATACCCCATAATAACAACGTGAAAAAAGTTTTTGGATATTTTTGCAAATTTATTAAAAATAAAAAACTAAGAAATCACATGTACATGGGTATTCACAGCCTTTGCTCAATACTTTGTTGATGCACCTTTGGCAGAAATTACAGCCTCAATTCTTTTTGAATATGATGCCACAAGCTTGGCACACCTATCTTTGGGCAGTTTCTCCCATTCCTCTTTGCAGCACCTCTCAAGCTCCATCAAGTTGGATGGGAAGCGTCGGTGCACAGCCATTTTCAGATCTCTCCAAAGATATTCAATTTGATTCAAGTCTGGGCTCTGGCTGGGCCACTCAAGGACGTTCACAGAGTTGTCCTGAAGCCACTCCTTTGATATCTTGGCTATGTGCTTAGGGTTGTTGTCCTGATGAAAGATGAACCGTCGCGCCAGTATGAGGTAAAGAGCGTTCTGGAGCAGGTTTTCATCCAGCATGTCTCTGTACATTGCTGCATTCATCATTCCCTCTATCCTGACTAGTCTCCCAGTTCCTGCCAGTGAAAAACATTCCCACAGCATGATGCTGCCACCTCCATGCTTCACTGTTCAGATGGTATTGGCCTGGTTATGCGCGGTGCCTGGTTTCCTCCAAACATGACGCCTGGCATTCACGCCAAAGAGTTCAATCTTTGTGTCATCAGACCAGAGAATTTTGTTTTTCATGGTCTGAGAGTCCTTCAGGTGCATTTTGGCAAACTCCAGGTGGACTGCCATGTGCTTTTTACTAAGGAGTGGCTTACGTCTGGCCACTCTACCATACAGGCCTGAATGGTGAATTGCTGCAGAGATGGTTATCCTTCTGGAAGGTTCTCCTCTCTCCACAGAGGAATGCTGTAGCTCTGAAAGAGTGACCATCGGGTCGTTGGTCACCTTCCTGACTAGGGCCCTTCTCCCCCGATCGTTCAGTTTTGATGGCTGGCCAGCTCTAGGAAGAGTCCTGGTGGTTCCGAACTTCATCCATTTACGGATGATGGAGACAACTGTGCTCATTGGGACCTTCAAAGCAGCAGATATTTTTCTGTCCCCTTCCCCAGATTTGTGCCTCGAGACAATCCTGTCTCGGAGGTCTACAGACAATTCCTTTGACTTCATGCTTGGTTTGTGCTCAGACATGCACTGTCTAGTGTGGGACCTTATATAGACAGGTGTGAGCTTTTCCAAATCATTTCCAATCAACTGATTTTACTACAGGTGGACTCCAATTAAGCTGTAGGAACATCTCAAGGATGATCAGTGGAAACAGGATGCACCTGAGCTCAATTTTGAGCTTCATGGCAAAGGCTGTGAATACTCATGTACATATGATTTCTTAGTTTTTTATTTTTAATGAATTTGCAAAAATCTCCTAAAAACGTTTTTCACCTTGTCATTATGGGGAATTGTGTGTAGAATTGTGAGTACAAAAATGAATTTATTCCATTTTGGAATAAGGCTGTAACATAACAAAACGTGGAAAAAGTGAAGCTCTGTAAATACTTTCCGGATGCACCGAATCAGTACATCAACACTACAGTCTGCTTCCTCTGTGCATATTTCTTCATTATGTAATAAGAGCAGGAGATGAACTGAGCTTTGAGTTGTCTTAAGTACTTTCTCTTGTGTAGTACAAAAATAAATAATGTCTAACATGAACTTTTATAGTGCGAGCCATAAAGAAAAGCTTGATATCCTGCCATATGTAGTAGGGCATCTTAGTTGACTAAAGGGGGGTACACACGGAGAGATCCGTGCTTAAAATCTAAGCAATCTTGCTAGATTGCTTAGATTTTAAGCACGGATCTGCCGTGTGTATGCCCCCCAGCGATAGCGATGCGCGGCCCCGCGCATCGCTATCGCCGGTGCTAGATTGAGCCTGCATGCAGGCTCAATCTAGCGGGTCGCTCACTTCACCGTTGTGTGAAGTGAGCGGCCCCCCGTCGGCTTTCCCCCTCGCTCAGCACATCGCGCTGTGCTGAGCGGGGTGAGAAATGTGTGCTGAGCGGTCTGTGTTAAGATCGCTCAGCACACATCTCTCCCGTGAGTACCCCCCTTAAGGAACATTTAAATCACAACAGTTTCCTTAATACTTTTGGACAAGGCTGTTTACTTTGAGACTATTGCATATTGCCCCCAGGAGCTGTAGCCTGAAGAACAGATCAAGTGAAGATGTGACAGTAATAAGTCCCGCAGGAACTATAGGGATCCCATGTGAATTCACCAATTGGGGGAGCATAGTGTAAGTTGTCTGTAGGCCTCTTTTATGGATGATTATTCAACACATTAAATCATTACCCAGTCACACAGAAGTTCATCCATATTTTACATTGGCTTTGTCTGCTTGACTGATTCTGCGCCTTGGCTCCAGGCACATCAAATATCAGTAGCTGCACTTTGTCACGCAGGCAGAATGATTCAGCTTTCTGGAAATACTTAGCAGCAGAATGTGCAGAGCTTGAGAACCTATCTACTCTAAACATGGGCTGGTGACAATGAAACAGATAAACCCAATAAATTAATTTAGGGCAGGCACATCACACAATGCTCATTAGGAGGAAGGAGGGTAGGAGGGTTACTAAACATGAAACATAACAGGACCAATTACTTTCCAACAGCACACAGAATAACTTAAAGATGGATTGTAACACTTTTAAAGATGGACTGGAACACTTTTTTTGCAAATACCTATGAAAAATCATGAAAGGAATAGAAATGTTGACATTAATATACTGTTTACAGGGCTGTTTCTAGTCAATTTGGCTTCCAGTGCGAGATTTAAAAATGCCCCCCCCCCCCCCCCATGAGATAAAAAAAATTGCGCGCCCCCCCCCCCAGATTAAAAAAAAATCTTGCACGCACCGCAGGCGCTCCCGGCAAGGGGGCATGGCCTCATTTTAATGGGCATGGCCTCATTTTAATGGGCGTGGCCTCATTTGAAAAGACTACCTCACACCGTATTTGACCCTGCACCAACAGATCACGCCCACCATAGGAAAATAAAATTGTACCATATTAAGCCCCACACAGTAATGCCCCCTGCACCATATTATGCCACACACCGCAATGCCCTTGATACATTAAATCCCCACATTACGGCAGGCAGAGTCCCCATTTTCCACATCACGGCAGGCAAGAGTCCCCATTTTCCATATCACGGCAGGCAAGAGTCCCCGTTTTATAACATCACGGCAGGCAAGAGTCCCCATTTTACACATTACGGCAGGCAAGAGTCCCCATTTTATACATTACGGCAGGCAAGAGTCCCCATTTTATACATTACGGCAGGCAAGAGTCCCCATTTCACATATTACGGCAGGCAAGAGTCCCCATTTTACACATTACCACAGGCAAGAGTCCCCATTTTACACATCACGGCAGGCAAGAGTCCCCATTTCACATATTATGGCAGGCAAGAGTCCCCATTTTACACATTACCGCAGGCAAGAGTCCCCATTTTACACATCACAGCAGGCAAGAGTCCCCATTTTACACATCACGGCAGGCAAGAGTTCCCATTTTACACATCACGGCAGGCAAGAGTCCCCATTTTATACATTACGGCAGGCAAGTGTCCCCTTTTTACACATTACGGCAGGCAAGTGTATCCTTTTTACACATTACGGCAGGTGTTCTCATTTCACAGAGAGAGAGAGAGAGAAAGAGAAAGAAAGAAAGAAAGAAAGAAAGAAAGAAAGAAAGAAAGAAAGAAAGAAAGAGAATACTTACAGAGGTGATTCCCGCTCTTCGGCCCACCTCACCAGTCGCTCCTCGCGCTGGCCGCCTCTCTCTCTTCGTAGATTAGATCCCCCTCCTCCTCAGTACTCCGCTCGTGGGGGCGGAGTTTCGCGAGGATTACGTGGTTACGTCGCGATTTCACGACGCAACCGAGTCATTCTGCGAAACTCCGCCCCCCGAGCTGGGTACTCAGGGAGAGGGAGGAGGGGGAAGCCAGGGAGCCACAGTCAGTGCCGCGGCGGGCGCCCCGTGCAATTGCACGGCTCGCCCACCCCAAGAAACGGCCCTGACTGTTTATTTGCCCTGTAGAATAGACAGATATTGCAGCAGCGGTTGGCACAAAATGCCATTGCCAGCCAATTAACCAACCAGCCCTGTCCTGTCCCAGCCACATAACATCCATTCTCTACCTCCTTCACTGGCTGCCTGTAAGATGGCAAATTATTTTAATGATTGGCTTACTGACTTTCAAAGCTCTACATGACCAGGGCCATAGGTACCTGAAGCAGCTTCTGATTCCGGGAGTCTGGAGCCACTACGGGTGGGGGAGGATCGGTTGCGGGGGTGCCACGGATGGGGGAGGGTGCCGCCGGTGGCGGAAGGGTGGATGCGTGAGTGCTTTGGTTGGGGGAGGGGGTCCTGAGCCACCGCGGGTGCTGGAGGTGGGGTGTGGGGGTGACGCAGATGGGGCCCGGGGGTACTGCGAGTGGGGGAGGGGTGGGTAATGCTTCTCCTGCTTCTCCTCCTGGAAGCAGCTAAGCTGCTGTCCTCCCTTTGGCAGTGGCTCTCCCAGAGATTCGCACAGCAGCCAAGCAGCCAGTCACTATTGTTAGCGCCAGTGTCCCAACGCATCACATTACAGGGAAGAAGATGCACTCAATAAACTACAGCTCCCAGCAGCCCTTAGTGCCGGAATGCTCCAGTGCTAAGGGCTGCTGGGAGCTGTAGTTTATTTAGTGCGTCTACTACCCTGTAATGCGACGCATTGGGACACCGGTGCTAACAATAGTGACTGGCTGGTAGAACTGATTGACTCGCTGAATCACTGTAAAAGGTGAGAGAGCTGTGCAGTGTCAGTGACACTGCACACCCACTGCACTGCACAGCACTGTCACCTTTTACTTTAATTCAGCATCCAGACATTACTCTCCATGATATCACCCACTATATCTGTTACATTAGCCATCTCGGGGCTTCCAGGCCGGCAGCCCAGGTGCTGTGTTGCGGAGTCAGGGCCTCTGGGGATCTGGGCGTGGCTGTGGCGGCAAGGCAGTTCTGTGACATAATGCGCAGAGGAGGCTCCGGGGCTCAGAGAGTATGCGGCGAAGGGAAGGCTATGAAAGCCTTCCTGCGCCGCTATCATACACATCTATGTCGGTGGCCGCAGCAGCTTTTGTTCCACCTGCACCACGGCTAGCGAGTGGGGATTGTTGATGCTGCAGGGGGCAGGCAGACTGGCAGCAGGACATAGGACGCTGTAGTAAAAGGATTTTTTTCCCTATCTACAGCGCAGAGACTTGCTTCATACCCTCCAACAACTGTATCTTTTTGGCAGGTACAGTACCTCTTTAGGCACGTACAGTAACTTTTTTTATGGTCTGTACCGATTTCTGGCACTCCAAACTTCCATTGAAAGTATAGGAAAAGGGGCGTGGTCATGTTCCTTTACCCGTGGCCATGCCCCCTTTTCGAAATTTGTAACGATTTTTATATGTAAATTGTTGGAGGGTATGTTGCTGCAGATACAGTGGGCCTATTTTGGGGTGTGGACTTGGGGCTGCAGCTCCATCAGCCCCATTGTTAATCCTGCTCTGGGAACACACAGCAGCCAAAGAGCAGAGCCTCCCATTGGATGTAACCTATGTGGGAGGGCATTTCTCGTCCAATCAGCTGTGGCCTGGGTGTGATAGACCTGCTGCTAACCCAATGAGAGCTCCTAGCCACGCCCAAAGTTATCCACACAGTCACAGAGTGAAAGATCTGGGCTATTATATAGGAGATTAGTTCTCTAAAGCTTATAAATGGTCTATATTAGAATTCAAAAGTGCAGGTTAACTCCAGCAATGAACTAATATCAACATTGTGAATCTGTTGACAGTTTGAGGATGTCAACACGGTGCCTGTCGACAGTTTGAACCATGCTGACATTACTGATGGCAAAATAGTGGTGTTGACATTATGAATAAAGACATGGGCCCTCATTCCGAGTCGTTCGTTCGGTATTTTTCATCGCATCGCAGTGAAATTCCGCTTAGTACGCATGCGCAATATTCGCACTGCGACTGCGCCAAGTAATTTTACAATGGAGATAGTATTTTTACTCACTGCTTTTTCATCGCTCCGGCGATCGTAGTGTGATTGACAGGAAATGGGTGTTACTGGGCGGAAACAGGCCGTTTTATGGGCGTGCGGGAAAAAACGCTACCGTTTCCGGAAAAAACGCAGGAGTGGCCGGGGAAACGGAGGAGTGTCTGGGCGAACGCTGGGTGTGTTTGTGACGTCAAACCAGGAACGACAAGCACTGAACTGATCGCAGATGCCGAGTAAGTGTGGAGCTACTCTGAAACTGCTAAGTAGTTTGTAATCGCAATATTGCGAATACATCGTTCGCAATTTTAAGATGCTAAGATACACTCCCAGTAGGCGGCGGCTTAGCGTGAGCAACTCTGCTAAAATCGCCTTGCGAACGATCAACTCGGAATGAGGGCCATGGTTACTGTCGACCTTCTGACTGGATAACTCAATAACGGCATCATTCTTTTTCATGCAAACATTTTTGACCACTAAGAAGGAATACAGCAATTGGCAAACACAGTAAACAGCATAACAATCTCACTATTATATTGTAAATCTGTTATAAGGAAAACAAGAAGTTTTCTGATCTCACAATTCTTACAAAGGGAGATTATATGACCAGGGCTGTAACTAGGTGTGTGCCTGGCACACAGTGCATATGCACTGTGGGCGCAGAACCGCTGGCAACACTTGCAGGACCACCCGCGCCTCACTAGTAGTATCGTCCGCCCGCCTGCCATAGATCACACAATCTCGGAAACTCCTCACTGCTACAGCGCTGCTTAGTCCCCGTCTCAGGCTGTCATTCCCCCAATTAGCCACTTAGAGCTGGCCCAGGATTGGCTGGTCTCTCAATACTGCTTTCACTTTAAGGTGCTCTGCTCCAGTTCAGCTCTCCCCTCACCAGCTACCTGAGCGGCTTCTACTGGTCTCTCTTGCAGATGCCGCCGTGACAGCCACCCAGGGGACCAGCTTCCCAGCGTTATCACAGGTACCAGCGCCGCCAACCTCTCCCTGAAGGATGTGCTGCTGCCCAGCTCTGTATACACTATCCCCCACAGCTCCTGCTGCTGCTGTGGTTTACAGCTTAACTCTCTTGCTAGCAGCGCAGGTAGCTAGAGGGATGTGAGCGCACTCAAGGGGAGCCACAGTCTGGTCTCTGTAACAGCTGGGGGTACTTATATATTCCACTGAGAGTGGCCGCACGGCACCCCTTTTTCCCACCTCAATACTCTGCACGTGGTCTCAGGAAGCATCTCACAAAGGCTCCTCAGCACCATAGTATCTCCTACTGGTGCGTTCAGGCTGCCATACAATACATACACTTCTCATAAGTATTTATAATTAAAATATAGAGATGTACAAATTACTATGTTCTTAGCAGATACTATGTTTATATAGAGTGCTACATCTGTATGTGAACGGTGCAGCACTGGCCACTGTGTAGTTAACAGCAGGCAGCGCTGCATATTGGGAGAGGCATCCTTCGTGTGGGCTGCTCTGTGTGTCGTGTAGGCAGAGCAGTGTATTGGCAGGCATTGTATGGGACTGTACCTGGTGAAATGTGTATAAGGGGCTGTACATGTAGTAACGTGTATAAGGGCCCTACCTGGCATAACGTGCAAAAAGGGACTTTTCCTGCTGTAATGTGTAAAATGGGGTTCTACCTAGCGTAATATCTGATAGGAGCTCTTCCCGGGGTAATGTGTAAAATGGGGCTCTACCTGGAGTAATGTGTGACAGGGGCTCTACCTGGTGTACTGTGTGTAAGTGGCACTACTGTGCGGCGTAATTTGAATAATGGAGACTTCTGTGCAGTGTAATATGAATTGCCATTATTTTGTGGCTGCGCCTCTTCACCATGAAGCTTCGCCCCTATATTTTTGCCACGCGCTGGCCCTGTTTTAAATATTGGGGGGGGGGAGGGCGCGCCGATGCCTGTTTCTTGCACACAGCGCTAAAATGTCTAGTTACGGCACTGTATATGACCATGGATTCAGTATGTAATGACAGAAAGGGACTATAGGAACTACACCCATCTAAATGAGATGTCATTACCCCAGGTAATTCTGTTTCATAATGATCCTTGTAGGGGATGGCTGAGTGAAGGGAGAAGTAGCAAACATGACTTTATACATAATTAAACTAAATATGTTGACTTACAGCTTAAGCCGCTTTATGGCTGACTGATCTAACATCACCTGAGGGTTGTTAGTTTCTCATTACAGGCAATGGCTTTCTTACTGAGCATACAGTACAGCGATATATGGAATTGTTTGTGTATCTAGATAATGAGGTGTTAATCACAATTCCAGTTTGCGTGATTTCAACAAGAAAGATAAAGTAGATTACTCTTAAAAAGTGCATAATTGATATATTAACAAAGCATTAAGGAGTGCAGAGTATTTATCTTTCTTGTGTGTCCGGTAACTACAACCTCATTCCTTCTAGTTTCCCCTTCATCAATCCCTCACAATGCCATATGTACTTAGAATTCATATGCATACCTCCCAACTTTAAAGGGGCAGGAAGAGGAACCCCTGCGCGGCGTAGCCGCGCGCGACCCAAAAAGGGGGCATGACTTGCCGCGGAAGGGGCACGGCCTCGACCGAGTGGGCGTGACCGAGCGCCACGGACCCGTTTTTGGCATTTTGGGGGCGTGCCCAGCGCTCCCCGGTTCATGGCATTTACTCAGTGATCACTGGCTGCTTTGCAGAGCAGAGCAGCGGGTGATCGAAGCCTCCCCCAACTGCCCCCCCCCGCCCGCGGGACACTGCAACCCGCAAGAGGGACAGCGAATAACGGGACTGTCCCGCTGAAATCGGAACAGTAGGGAGGTATGCATATGACCTCTTGTATACAGTCTCCAATCTTATCTCATTTTAGTAATCTGTCTCCTCAAGATGAAAATTTATACTACTACCTGTAGCCACAGAATTAAAATCAGATTATTTTTACCACTTTTCTCATATTGAATACTGCTTAGTACTAAATGGGCTTAACATACTATCCCTTTAAACCAGGGCACTCATCAATTACACAGGTTCTGTGGCTGATTAAAGCCAGCTGAAATTCAGGCTTGAAATCAGCCAGCCGCCACAGAACTTGTGTAATTCATGAGTGTCCCGGTTTAAAGGCATAGGCCCTCATTCAGGTTGCTACACAATTTACTTGAAATCGCAAATGAGTGGATTTTTTTGCAAACTGCGCGTGTGTCGCAGCTGTTGTGCGATCACACTTTAAGTGACAGAGGTGGGCATTGGGAGGGCAGCGTTACGTTATTGTGGGGGCATGGAGGCTAAAATAGGGGCATGGGTCAGAGCATTTTTGGGGTGGCTGCGTGACGTCACACGCAGCAGCTCCGATTAAAAACATGGCTGCAAAGGCAAAGGTCATCCACAATTACTGCACTGTAAAATAAATTGCGGTCGCAGCCATTGTGCGTAGGGCATACTTGCCTACCTGACCCTCTCCATGAGGGAGAAAATGCTCTGTTCCTGGACCTTCCTGGTAATGTATGATTGCCATCACCTGTGGTGAAACACCTTTCTTATCAATAAACTAGCTCACCACAGGTGATGGCAATCATACATTACCAGGAAAATCCAGGAACAGAGCATTTTCTCCCTCATGGAGAGGGTCAGGTAGGCAAGTATGGCGTAGGGTAGCATGCTGGGCAGCCTTGCCCTGTGCTGGGCGGCCCCCAGCATGCACTAGAAACAGTTGCAGACTCTGCGTTTTAGCAGAATCTGCAACTTAAGCTGAATAGGGTTCATAGTATGGTAAGCCTAGTACTAAATATCATTGGTCTTTCCCTGTTGCACCTAAAGACTATTATGATCTTATAAGTTATAAGGCGGAAATAAGGCATGGTTTTATGGGCAATGATTTCCAAATTAAATCTGATGCCCATGAAATGGGAAGTGTGTATAAAACCAGATATAGGGGGTTATTCAATGATGAGTGCAGATTGCTGCATACGCAGCCAGATCTGCGTTCATCTCTTCACATTAGAGATGAGCGGGTTCGGTTCTCAGAAAACCGAACTCTACCGAACTTCACATCCCAAGCCCGGCTCGGGACCTCCCACCAGATTCGGAAACCAGAACGAGACAAAACATGTCGGATTATCGCGGGGTATGGATTTCATATAAGTAGCTGTGGAATTGGAGAGTGTAGTGAGAGGACGTGTCAAAAAAGTGGGGTGGTGATTCCAGTGCTGTCTTGTGCTGCTCCTTCCAGTGTAGTGTCTTATGCTGCATCAGTCCAGTCACAGTGGTGGTGTCCGCTGCTGCCATATGTGCAGTGTAGCTGTATAAGTCCATTGCAGTGGTGCTGTGTTGTCCTGCATCAGTACAGTGGTAGTGTTATGTGCTGCATCAGTCCAGTCACAGTGGCGGCCTCCTCTGCTGCCATATGTCCAGTGCTGCTGTATAAGTCCAGTCCAGTGGTGCTGTGTTGTGCTGCATCAGTCCAGTGGTGGTGTCTTGTACTGCATCAGTCCAGTCATAGTGGTGGTGTCCTCTGCTGCCATATGTCCAGTGCTGCTGTATAAGTCCATTCCAGTGGTATGGTGCTATGTTGCCCTGCATCAGTCCAGTGGTGATGTCCCTGTGCTGCTGTATAGGTCCAGTGGTACTGACATATAATTCCAGTGATACTGCCGTATATGTCTAGTAATACTGCCGTATATGTCCAGTGATACTTCCGTATATGTCCAGTGATACTGCCGTATAAATCTAGTCCAGTGGTACTGCCGTATATATCCAGTGATACTGCCGTATACATCCAGTGATACTGCCGTATATGTCAAGTGGTACTGCCATATAATTCCAGTGGTACTGCTGTATAAATCCAGTCCAGTGGTAATGCCGTAAATATGTCCAGTGATACTGCCGTATATGTCCAGTGGTACTGCCGTATAAATCCAGTGGTACTGCCATATAAATCCAGTCTGGTGATACTGCCGTATAAGTCCAGTGATACTGCTGTATATGTCCAGTGGTACTGCCATATAAATTCAGTGATACTGCCGTATATGTCCAGTGGTACTGCCATATAATTCCAGTGGTACTGCGGTATAAATCCAGTCCAGTGATACTGCCGTATAAGTCCAGTGGTACTGCCATATAAGTCCAGTGGTACCAGAGGCAGAACTCTGGGAGGCAACAGAGTCATCTGCCGCCGGGCTCCTGCTCTGAAGGGGGGCACCTCTCCTCCCATTCTGTGACACAATTGAATTAAGTTAATTGATAGCTGCTGCTATCTTTTCAGTGGCCGACTTCCTCACTGGTCCCTGCACCTTACAAAATGACACTTTTTATTACACTGTAGATACACATTTTACAAGTGTCACACCCAGGATTTGAAACCACAACCTATTACACTGGAAGCAGACACCTTACTGATGAAGCTATTTGCTTCTGTATAGGAAATATGAGAATTTTAACTACATGAAGATACTTCTCTGACAATTACGCATAACTTCATATAGTTAGGATTATCATGCTTCCTGTACGGGCGCAAATAACTCAGTAAAGTGTCTGCTGTCAGTGTAACAGCAGGTCATGGGTTCTAATCCTGGGTATGACTGGTAAGAAATGTGTGATTTAAAATAAAAGACAATTAAATGTATAAATACAGTATATACATTTTTTCAGAACACACACACACACACATATACATACGCACACATACATACATATATTTATTTTAATATAGGAAATAGGGAGCACCAATATTTATCTTGCCTCCGGGCAACTGTGATGAACTGTCAAAGTCAGAAAAATATCTCTATGCACACTGCCATATTTGCACCTCACACTGGTCCGCGCTGCGCATGCGTGCGCTCTCCCGTGAAGGCGCATACCCGCAGTTGCGTGCACCCGCTGGTGCACGGTATGCGTATTTACGGTAAAGTTTGTGTAGTCGTAGCGTGCGACTCAATCGTTACATATTTTCAGTAATAATGTATTTTGTAGATCATGGTCCCTTTGATAGATTCTGAAAGTTTGGTTAATATAGCATGTTCCTGAACGGAGAGATTCCTCTTTGTATTGTGCGAAGGGTCTAACAGGGGTCATACAGTGGTGTTTGGTACCCATCGGAAGAGTATTTAAATAGCAATATTCCGGTGTTGGTTTGGAGCGGATTAATCGCTCGTGCGAATAGTTATGGACATAAGAAGTTATGTCCATTTACTATTATTTGTTCTTACTTAGTAACAGTTGGAAACAGGTATCAGTGGGTCTCAAATGGCTCTTTGACCTTAGAGATCCCCCAAACAATAGTTTGCATGTTGGGAGGGCCTCACATCTTCACATGCATAAGGTAAGCACAGGAATAGTAATTGAAGATTAATTGTACTCCAAATCAGTATCTTTCCCGCAGACGGAGTACAATAGCCTTTAATTACACTGAGCTTTGAGACTCAATGAGGAGGGCCAACACCTGTGTTTACGAATGGGTTAGGGTTTGTATCCAGGAGAATGATGGCTGAGATGTCATTGTCTCAACTGAAAGTGGACATCATGAATATTGAACAAAACCCAGAGACAGGGTTTTGTTTTGTATTCGCCAAACAATAGCTCTCCAGAAGACAGGAATGTGTTAGTCATCACCCTTTGTTTTGCATAACCAAGGCCACTGATACAAGACAGCCCACCTGTATGAATCAACCTATGACCTTATGTTATAATGCAAAGCCGAATTCCTGTGTCCAATGAACAATGAGATTGTAGGGACCATTGAATTGTATTGTGTGTGGGGCATAAATAGCAGGCCGACCATATCCAACGTCACTCTCTCATCAACGGTTCTCATTGCTGATAACCGGGAGCTGGATATCGAGGCGCTTGCGATCGTTTCCCCTTGTGCGTAAGTTTTCTCCGTAATCATATTGTCTTACCTGTGAGCCATCTCTCTCTCTCTCTCCCTTCTCTTTTCTCCCGTATTTTCCATTGATTAGATTGTATTGAATAGTATTGTATGTTATTTCCTGTGTAGTTATCTGGTTAGTTGGTTTATGTTATATTGTAGTGTATCATTTGTACTGTGATTCCTTTTTGCAAGTATAATAGTCATAATACATATAATAGGTTTCGGACCCTAAGCCCAGGTATCTGTGTATTTCTTATAGTGTTAAGTATTCTCTGAGCGTCGGTGACGCTCAAGCAGCTTTGTAGTTAATCAGGTTACACAAGGTTGCACTTACACTTTGTCTCTACACTAAGGTTTACTGTGTATTTCATTGTTAGAGGTATAGATATAAAGGTTTAACGTTGTGAGCGTCTGCATCGCTGGTGATCTCCTCGTGGTCCCGAGCGCCGCTACGCTATAGTGAATCATTACGATAGTCAACAGCCAATAACGTGTCTGCCTGTGATCTCTTGGCCGTGAGTGAACGTGACGCTTGAGCGTCTAGATCACGGCTAAGCGATCGATACGCAACTAGCGTACCCTTACGGTACTACATACGTAAATAGCGTACATTGTTCTTAGACCTCATAAAGGGTTTTATATACGATAAATATTTAGCTTTATCAATTGGGGGCCGTCCAGTCCTTCACATATCTGCACTAGGTAGATCAGCAGACATTATCCCTCAGCAAAGGGCGGGAGGTTGTATCTCTCGTAGTGCTGACGGGATAAGCGTCTGCTTCGCTTAGGTAAAGAGTGCTGAAGGAACCCGGGAACCGGAGGTAAGAACAAAACGATAGTTTTTTTTTTAAAAACTGTTTATTTTTCTGTCTTGCGGACACACGCACGCACATATATATATCTGCATTTCTTTTTCATTTGTGTATTTTCGTATATCACTCTCCTGTCTGCCAGTTTTATAGTTAATAAACGTGCTGAGAGAGATTTGCCGCTATTTCAATAGTTTGAGTAAAAGTAATATAGTTAAAATATAGACAAACACACAGCTTTGCCTGAAAGAAGGCGAAGTCAGTGTGGTGCGCGGTAGATGATCAAGGATCATCTACATTGATAAAAGTATAAATTGTGTTACGGTGGATCTTTGCTTTGCATACATGTGTCTCTAACAAAGACTTGCGTACACAATCCAAAGACCGACGCACGCTGCGTATATAACGCAACGGAGCGTCTGTGTACGCTCACGTAACTCAAACCACAAGTTGATTTTAACGCGATAAATAGCGCAACGCGATAAGTAGCGCACCGCGGTAAATAACGCAAGGCGATAAATAGCACAAATTGATTTCAGCTTTCCAAAACTTAGTTTAAATACCTTACTTTACTGTAACACCTCTGGGGAGAGCTATCAGACTACGGGAAATGATTTTTCTGATCAGAAAACTATAAGAATGATAGTGGGTTGAAAACGGTATGAGTGTATTGAATCCCGCTTTGTGGACTTTGTGATCTGTGTGATAAAACGGTATTGAACCCCGCTTTGTGGACTTTGTGAAGCTGTGTGATCTATGAGCACGGTCTGAAGTGAAAACGTGCAACAGAGTGTGATAAAGTTTTCGTTGTATTACGCTCTGGCTGTTTTGGAGCACAGTAGAGAGACTCCAATGATCCTACCATTTATGGGCAACAAGTGTCTATAAGTGGTACGATTGGACCGCACGGTTGTATGTGTGACCAATAATGCAACGTGATATGAGGTCGTATATCCATGCGTAAATCTTGCCCTCATACGTGTTGTAGGGAGCACATGCAAGCGTGATTTGTGTAAAAGAAAAAGGAAGGGAATTTTCTCAGGAAAATCTCTAAAAATAGGGCCTGCAACGGCTACACGTGTCTGCTAGAAGGCGGACCGGAGATACCCGGAGCAGAAGAAGTTCAGTGGAAGAGCTTTAAGGATTTCCAACGAAGTTCTGTGTTTGGTGCATTTTAGGAAGTTTTTCTGTGTTAAAAAGGTCCACAATGGCAGCCAAGTGCACAATACAGAGACGGTCGGAGGTCAGGATTCAGACTCCAGAGGCTTGCAGACCCCGAGGGTCTGCTCGGTTAGTAATGTGGGGGAAATATGGTCCCCACTCTGAGACCTTTTGTGATGAATGGACACGAATGACTGCGGGGGATAAGGCACCATTTCCCGGGATAGGTAGTTTTGACTCAGAAGTGTTGCATAATTTAAGGCGAAGGATATGTCTCATTAAATCAGCAAAGAGACGAATCAAGCATTATGATTGTTTACAGATATGGCAACAGGAGAGTGAAATGCAGAGAAATGTAACTTACTCACCTAACTTTCATCTTGAGAGGAGAGACATGACAATGGAGGGGATTGTGGTTGCGGAGAAAAGCACAAGGGTGAACAATAAAAACGCTCTTAGCAACTGTAGTATAGATGATAAGAATAAGTGTAATAAATGTAACAAAGATAATTGTAATACTGTTGAATGTACAACTATTAACCCATGCAAGTCGCACCCCATGTTAAACTTTCCTCAGGAACACCAACAAGAAAGTGAGCCCAGAACGATGTCGGCACCATTTCCAGAAGCCATCACACAAGACATCCAGGTGGACGCGACCCAATCGGTAAAGACTGTAATCAAACCCCCTAATGGAGGGTCAGGTGAGGTCGTGTCCACAGGTACGTATGGTATTATACATCACGCACAAACAAATGTACCTTATATCGTAAAATCAATTCAGAATGACGTTACTGGACTTAATCCTGTTAGGGTAATCGCAGTACCAAATGGGAAAACTGACATTTCAGGATTCACTCCTGTCAGGAACATCGCCATGTACTGCCCTTTTTCCCGAACAGAATTAAGAACAATTCTGTCTGAATTTCCTGATCCCAGGAAAGACTTAGTTGCTTGTCAAAGATACATTAGAGTGCTAGGACATACTGCAGAGCCAAATAACAAAGATTGGAGGACAGTTTTGAGGGCATGTTTACCCCCCGATGTTGATTCATTGAAATTTATCGCTGATTGTAAGCTAGATGAGGAAGTGCCACTAACAAACGAGTATAACCAAGATAATGTAAAAAGAATCAATCTACAGTTGAAAGAATATTTTCCTACAGTAGTAAAGTGGAATAAACTCTTTACAATAAAACAAAAAGAAGTTGAATCCGCAGAAGAGTATTTTCACCGGGCTCTGCAGGATATGGCTAGGTACACTGGTATAGATGACATTGAAACTAATGTACACCACAGAGAGGTAGCTGTGTCCGTATTAATGAACAACTTAAAAGACACACTAAAAATTAGGGTACAAACCTCAATACCTCATTGGAGAGGTATCTCGGTTGCGGCATTAAGAGAGTCCGCTATCGAGCATGACCGAAATATCCAAAGAACCAGGGAAGCGCAGGGAGAGCGGTTGATGACACTGAACATCCAAGCACTAGAGGATGCTTCAAGTCGACCAGAACCCCAGGCCCCTAGCACATGGAGAAAGCCAAGGCTTTGTTACCATTGTAGAAAAGAAGGGCATTATGCCAGCAACTGTAATAACCCACATAAAGTCAGACCCCCTAGACCAAGAAATGAGCAAAATTATAACACACACAATTATAATCAGGGATCACATAGGCAGGGAAGGTGATCATTAAGACTGACGGTAAGCCTGAGGTAACGGTTAATAAATTGGGAGGTCATTCACTGAAGACACAGGAATGACCAGGTGAAACGTTGTAAATGTATTTGTGAAGAAAAATGTTTTTCTCTCTCTCTCTATCCCCATCTCTGACGATTATTGAAAGATCGCTGAAGGAATATTGCATCACCAGAATGTTCATTTGGAAGACTGAAGAGACAGCACCTTTTGAGATGACAGCAGAACAAGAAGAACAACAAGACGAGAGAACTTATTATCGTAACAAGTTCTCTCCCCCACAAACTGTTTTCTTATACCCCCATTACAAATTTCTTCTTTTCTCCTCCTGTAAGATGGACTTGCCCCAGGAGACTGTGATATGGATTTTTCCTGTCGACCATGATGTTGACCAGAGCAGTCTGTTTCGGTGAAAGTACCAGTGAGGTCGAGAAAGGATCCAGAAAGGTTCTAATGACTGAGACGGGGGTGTAAATTTCCAATAGCAACCCAATCACCAAGCAAAGGCGAGTACCGGGCACGATCTAACAACCTTGTTATTTGCAAACGTTTTGAAGGATTGTTAGTTTAAGAAGAAAGACCGTATCTGTAGGCTCTGTAACAATAATGCCAATCCAGTTTTAATAACCATGTGGACCGGCATCCATTGAGTGACTATCACTCCTTAGTGGGTAGCGTGTTAAATAAAACAGATTGTTGGGGATGCTCTCAAGTACCTCAAGGTCATAGCAAATCAGGGCTAGTACCATTTCCTTTAACGATAGGGGAGGTACTTGAGTTAAATGGTGGGAGACCGGTGGACCGGAGGTTTAATATCTCCAGCCCTCCTAGTTTGAAGCTCCACCAATACCATGTGGATAGGTCCTTATTGTGTTTCAACATCTCCAATCCCAGTAGGCCGGGAAATTGGGAAGTGTCATGGAGTAACCACACCATGACCTTTTCACATAGAGCAGATAGAATGCCTACAGATACAGAGCTTGTACGCCACATAGCCAGTAGAGGAAAGTCTTTCCGGTATAGGTACACCTTAGGAAATAGGATTACTAGAGTTGGAGAAGTATCACCAGGATACTGTGCACATATCGTACAAACTGATACGTGCATTAAGCAGATTAAAGAATTAGGGTCAGGAGATTTCACATGGAAGGTGTGTAATATGGTCATGTCCTTCTCCGTCCCATATGTTCTCCCCGATGATGCATATTTCATATGCGGGAGAAAGGCGTACAAGTGGCTTGCCCCAAACTCTGAAGGATTGTGTTATATTGGAAAAGTATTGCCTGAAGTAATGACTGTAACACATGACAAAATGAAAGACATACACCGTGGTGCCCAAGCTCCTTATACTCACACTCATTACGAGCACCTTGTTAAAAGACAACTGTCAGAAAGGTTAGAGCATCCGGCCTCTGATCTGATCCATGAATCCACCGGGATTCAGGTTCTGGTGGCGTTAGATTATTTCACTCGCACCGCTCGAGGAGTGATGAATTATAGATACATTTCCGCACTCGCCAATTTGTTAGATAATATCACTGAAATGTATGATGACACGTTTAGATACACTGGAAGAGAACTTCAAGCTTATAAAACAGAACTGGTACAGCATAGAATGGTTCTTAATTACCTCACAGCAGTGACAGGCGGATATTGTGTCACACTGGCAACACAATACGGCGTGAAATGTTGCACATATATTACGAATAGCACCGAGGATCCGGTAGAGGTCATAGACCAAAAGATGGACGATATTCTCCAATTAAAGTGGGAATTTCGCCGAAAACACAATCTCACTCTCGCTGCTGTAGGTAATGAGCTGACTGGTTGGGTGTCATGGTTGAACCCGCGAAATTGGTTCTCCGGTTTGGGAGACTGGGCTCAAGGAGTCATAATGGATGTTGGGAAGTTTCTACTATGTATCTTGGGTGTCGTTATATCGATTGGGTTGATATTTAGATGCGGGCAGGCTTTAATGAGGTGCAAACAAAGTACCAGAGTGATGAGTTTGAGGAGTGAGGAAACTGTAATTAACCTGGATTTGATTTACGACCCAACGATAGAAACAATGATGTGATGAAAATGCGATTATACGGTCCGTTTCTTTCACCTGTTTTTCTGGTTTTTCTCCAAGATAACAAGACCCCCTTGGACGAGGAAGTTGATGAGACGCTATACAGACAACGGATAGACCAAAGAAGAAGTTTTGACCACTTGAGATATGGACACTTGATGAACTTTGCCATGGATCCCCAGTTTCCCTAGAATTCTTAAAATTACGCTAGCCCAACATTTTTTGTAAATCTAATGGCATTGACAAAGCTTATTGCTCACGCTTAATGAGCAAAACAGCGCAAAGAAGACGACTTTCAACTGATACCGAACAAAACTTCAACCGACAGATGTACATTGACCTGACATAGAATACCACCGCATTTACCGTAATTATGTCTTTTCTTCATTTCTACAACCCTCAGGTAATGACACACATAGTATAGGGAATACAGGCACAGATATCAGCAATCACATATTCCCCCATTCATGTATCATCAACTAAAATGTGCTCCCCATTTTGTTCAAAATCCGAAAAGAGCTCGGTAAAGTTTGACAGCCCATCCACAGACCTGTACCACGGGATAAGAAGGAATTCAAATGTATACTTCGCAATACCTCGAAGCTTGATTTACAACACGTACGGCACGATGATACATGACCCCCCAAACATGGACTCATACACACATGCTTCTGCTATCTCACTAGGTCATACCCTCTTCACACCTTCTCCTCTCTCCTCCCTTACCCAACCATAGAAATGAATTAACCCCTGACATATATTTTTCTCCTTTTGAAATGTTTTAGAAGGTGGCAGTTATTATTGACTGCCAAAGGGTAGACTGTCAAAGTCAGAAAAATATCTCTATGCACACTGCCATATTTGCACCTCACACTGGTCCGCGCTGCGCATGCGTGCGCTCTCCCGTGAAGGCGCATACCCGCAGTTGCGTGCACCCGCTGGTGCACGGTATGCGTATTTACGGTAAAGTTTGTGTAGTCGTAGCGTGCGACTCAGTCGTTACATATTTTCAGTAATAATGTATTTTGTAGATCATGGTCCCTTTGATAGATTCTGAAAGTTTGGTTAATATAGCATGTTCCTGAACGGAGAGATTCCTCTTTGTATTGTGCGAAGGGTCTAACAGGGGTCATACAGTGGTGTTTGGTACCCATCGGAAGAGTATTTAAATAGCAATATTCCGGTGTTGGTTTGGAGCGGATTAATCGCTCGTGCAAATAGTTATGGACATAAGAAGTTATGTCCATTTACTATTATTTGTTCTTACTTAGTAACAGTTGGAAACAGGTATCAGTGGGTCTCAAATGGCTCTTTGACCTTAGAGATCCCCCAAACAATAGTTTGCATGTTGGGAGGGCCTCACATCTTCACATGCATAAGGTAAGCACAGGAATAGTAATTGAAGATTAATTGTACTCCAAATCAGTATCTTTCCCGCAGACGGAGTACAATAGCCTTTAATTACACTGAGCTTTGAGACTCAATGAGGAGGGCCAACACCTGTGTTTACGAATGGGTTAGGGTTTGTATCCAGGAGAATGATGGCTGAGATGTCATTGTCTCAACTGAAAGTGGACATCATGAATATTGAACAAAACCCAGAGACAGGGTTTTGTTTTGTATTCGCCAAACAATAGCTCTCCAGAAGACAGGAATGTGTTAGTCATCACCCTTTGTTTTGCATAACCAAGGCCACTGATACAAGACAGCCCACCTGTATGAATCAACCTATGACCTTTTGTTATAATGCAGAGCCGAATTCCTGTGTCCAATGAACAATGAGATTGTAGGGACCATTGAATTGTATTGTGTGTGGGGCATAAATAGCAGGCCGACCATATCCAACGTCACTCTCTCATCAACGGTTCTCATTGCTGATAACCGGGAGCTGGATATCGAGGCGCTTGCGATCGTTTCCCCTTGTGCGTAAGTTTTCTCCGTAATCATATTGTCTTACCTGTGAGCCATCTCTCTCTCTCTCTCCCTTCTCTTTTCTCCCGTATTTTCCATTGATTAGATTGTATTGAATAGTATTGTATGTTATTTCCTGTGTAGTTATCTGGTTAGTTGGTTTATGTTATATTGTAGTGTATCATTTGTACTGTGATTCCTTTTTGCAAGTATAATAGTCATAATACATATAATAGGTTTCGGACCCTAAGCCCAGGTATCTGTGTATTTCTTATAGTGTTAAGTATTCTCTGAGCGTCGGTGACGCTCAAGCAGCTTTGTAGTTAATCAGGTTACACAAGGTTGCACTTACACTTTGTCTCTACACTAAGGTTTACTGTGTATTTCATTGTTAGAGGTATAGATATAAAGGTTTAACGTTGTGAGCGTCTGCATCGCTGGTGATCTCCTCGTGGTCCCGAGCGCCGCTACGCTATAGCGAATCATTACGATAGTCAACAGCCAATAACGTGTCTGCCTGTGATCTCTTGGCCGTGAGTGAACGTGATGCTTGAGCGTCTAGATCACGGCTAAGCGATCGATACGCAACTAGCGTACCCTTACGGTACTACATACGTAAATAGCGTACATTGTTCTTAGACCTCATAAAGGGTTTTATATACGATAAATATTTAGCTTTATCAGAACTTACGCCACTGAGTAGTACTGCTATATAAATCCAGTGGAACTGCAGTATAAATCCAGTCCAGTGGTACTGCCATATTAGTCCAGTGGTAATGCCATATAAGTCCAGTGGTACTGCCATATAAGTCCAGTGGTACTGCCATATAATTCCAGTGATACTGCCGTATATGTCCAGTGGTACTGCCGTATAAGTCCAGTGGGACTGCCATATAAATCCAGTCCAGTGGTACTGCTGTATAAGTCCAGTGGTAGTGCCATATAAGTCCAGTGGTACTGCCATAATAATCCAGTCCAGTGATACTGCCATATAAATCCAGTTGTACTGCCATATAATTCCAGTGGCACTGCCGTATATGTCCAGTCCAGTGATACTACCATATAATTCCAGTGGTACTGCCGTGTAAATCCAGTCTAGTGGTAATGCCGTATATATGTCCAGTGATACTGCCGTATCTGTCCAGTGGTACTGCCGTATAAATCCAGTGGTACTGCCATATAAATCCAGTCCAATGATACTGCCATATAAGTCCAGTGATACTGCCTTAAATGTCCAGTAGTACTGCCGTATAAATTCACTGATACTGCCGTATATGTCCAGTGGTACTGCCGTATAAATCCAGTGATACTGCTGTATATGTCCAATGGTACTGCCATATAATTCCAGTGGTACTGCGGTATAAATCCAGTCCAGTGATACTGCCGTATAAGTCCAGTGGTACTGCCATATAAGGCCAGTGGTACTGCTGTATAATTCCAGTGGTACTGCCGTATAAGTCCAGTGGTACTGCCATATAAGTCCAATGGTACTGCCGTATAAGTCCAGTGGTACTGCCGTATAATTCCAGTGATACTGCAGTATATGTCCAGTGGTACTGCCGTATAAGTCCAGTGGGACTTCCGTATAAATCCAGTCCAGTGGTAATGCCGTATATATGTCCAGTGATACTGCCGTATCTGTCCAGTGGTACTGCCGTATAAATCCAGTGGTACTGCCATATAAATCCAGTCCAGTGATACTGCCATATAAGTACAGTGATACTGCCGTAAATGTCCAGTGTTACTGCCGTATAAATTCAGTGATACTGCCGTATATGTCCAGTGGTACTGCCGTATAAATCCAGTGATACTGCTGTATATGTCCAATGGTACTGCCATATAATTCCTGTGGTACTGCGGTATAAATCCAGTCCAGTGATACTGCCGTATAAGTCCAGTGGTTCTGCCATATAAGTCCAGTGGTACTGCTGTATAATTCCAGTGGTACTGCCGTTTAAGTCCAGTGGTACTGCCATATAAGTCCAGTGGTACTGCCGTATAATTCCAGTGATACTGCCGTATATGTCCTGTGGTACTGCGGTATAAGTCCAGTGGGACTGCTGTATAATTGCAGTGGTACTGCCGTATAAGTCCAGTGGTACTGCCATATAAGTCCAAGGGTACTGCCGTATAAGTCCAGTGATACTGCCGCATATGTCCAGTGGTACTGCCGTATAAGTCCAGTGGGACTGCCGTATAAATCCAGTCCAGTGGTAATGCCGTGTAGATGTCCAGTGATACTGCCGTATCTGTCCAGTGGTACTGCCGTATAAATCCAGTGGTACTGCCATATAAATCCAGTCCAGTGATACTGCCATATAAGTACAGTGATACTGCCGTAAATGTCCAGTGTTACCGCCGTATAAATTCAGTGATACTGCCGTATATGTCCAGTGGTACTGCCGTATAAATCCAGTGTTACTGCTGTATATGTCCAATGGTACTGCCAAATAATGCCTGTGGTATTGCGGTATAAATCCAGTCCAGTGATACTGCCGTATAAGTCCAGTGGTTCTGCCATATAAGTCCAGTGGTACTGCTGTATAATTCCAGTGGTACTGCCGTATAAATCCAGTGATACTGCCATATAAGTCCAGTGGTACTGCCGTATAATTCCAGTGATACTGCCGTATATGTCCTGTGATACTGCCGTATAAGTCCAGTGGGACTGCCGTATAAATCCAGTCCAGTGGTACTGCCGTGTAAGTTCAGTGGTGCTGTCCTGTGCTGTATATTATTTACTCCAAATAATGGAGTTATTATTATTTAATCCATATAATTTTCACAGGGTTTGCCCTGTGCTATGCAGAGGTATGCTCTCCTGTGACGCATATTGTGATATATCTCCAGAAAAATAATGGAAAACAAACATTTTGAGGATAAAATAGGGAAAGATCAAGAACCACTTCTTCCTAGTGCTGAAGCTGCTTCAACTAGTCATGACATAGACAATGAAATGCCATCAACGTCATCTGCCAAGGCCAATGCCCAATGTCATAGTAAAGACCATGTAAAATCCAAACAGTCAAAGTTCAGTAAAATGACCCATAAGTACATTTAAATGGTCTGAGGAGAAACGTAAACGTGCCAATATGCCAGTTACGACACGGAGTGGTAAGGAACGGCTATGGCCCTGGCCTATGTTCATGACTAGTGGTTCAGCTTCACCTGACGGTGGAAGCCCTCATCCTCCCACTAGAAAAGTGTTAAGCTGGCAAAAGCACAGCAAAGAACTGTGCATTCTAAGATGGTATCACAAATCCCCAAGGAGAGTCCAAGTGTGTCGACGGTTGCGATGACTGACCTTCCCAACACTGGATGGGAAGAGGTGTCTCCTTCCACCATTTGCATGCCCTCTGCAAGTGCTGTAAGGAGCACCCACAGTCCAGTTTCTGATATTCAAATTGAAGATGTCACTGTTGAAGTACACCAGGATGAGGATATGGGTGTAGATGGTGCTGAGGAGGAAGTTTACGAGGAGGATTCTGATGGTGATGTGGTTTGTTTAAATCAGGCACCAGGGGAGACAGTTGTTGTCCATGGGATGAAAAAGCCCATTGTCATGCATGGGCAAAATACCAAAATTGCCACCTCTACAGTGTGGAATTATTTCTCCACAAATCCGGACAAGTATCAAGCCATGTGTTGCCTCTGTCAATCCGCAACAAGTAGGGGTAAGGACATTAACCACATAGGAACATCCTCCCTTATATGTCACCTGCAGCATATTCATCAGAAGTCATTGTCAAGTTCAGAAACTTTGGGTAAGAACGTAAGCAGTCCACCGACACCTAAATCCCTTCTTCCTCCTGTACCCAAGCTCCTGCAAGCCACACCACCAACTCCCTCAATGTCAATTTTTTCCTCAGTCAGGAACGTCAGTAGTCCTGCAGGCCATGTCACTGGCATGACTGATGAGTCCTCTCCTAACAGGGATTCCTCCGGAGGATCCTTGAGTGGTATGCCTCCTACTGCTGCCGCTGCTGTTGTTGCTGCTGGGAGTCGATCGTCATACCAGAGGGGAAGTCGGAAGACCACTTGTTTTAAGCAATTGACTGTCCAACAGTCCTTTGCAATGAAGATGAAATATGATAGCAGTCATCCTGTTGCAAAGCGGATAACTGAGGCCTTGACAGCTATGTTGGTGTTAAATGTGCATCTCGTATCCGCCATTGGTGCAGTGGGATTTAGACAATTGATGGAGGTAGTGTGTCCCCAGTACAAAATCCTATCTAGATTCCACTTCATTAGGAAAGCGATTCCTGGACTATACAGGGACATTAAGAAAAGTGTCCTCAGTGTCCTGAAAAATGCGGTTGTATCCAGTGTCCACTAAACCACGGACATGTGGACAAGTGGAGCAGGGCAAACTAAGGACTACATGACTGTGACAGCCCACTGTGTAGATGTATTGTCTCCCACAGCAACAACAACAGCAGCGGCACCAGTAGCAGCATCTCGCAAACGCCAACTCGTTCCTAGGCAGGCTACGCTTTGTATCACCGCTTTCCATAAGAGGCACACAGCTGACAACCTCTTACGGTACATCATCACAATATGGCTTACCCCACTTAGACTCTCCTGGAGATTTGTGATATCGGACAATGCCACCAATATAGTGCGTGCATTACATCTGGGCAAATTCCAGCACGTCCCATGTTTTGCACTACATTTTGGCCACAGTGCCTGATTTTAGGTTTAAAGCTTACGTTGTATCTCTCTTTCCGGCAGACACAAGTCTGCAGAGGTTCAAAGACCTGCTGGTGAGACAGCTGTCAACTCAAGCGAACCGTGACCCGTCAACAGCTCCTCCTTCATTTTCTCCCGCAACTGGGGCTGCGAGGAATAGGATAAAATTTGAGAGCCCAACCGCTGGCGGTGATGCAGGGCAGTCAGTAGCAAGTGCTGACATTCCGACTGAAGGACCTGCTAACGATTACTGACATGTCTACTCTACATTGAAAGAATGGTGGACAATTATATGAGTGACAGCATCCAAGTAGGCATTTCAGACAGTCCGTATGTATACTGGCAGGAAAAAGAGGCAATTTGGAGGCTCTTGCACAAACTGGCTTCATTTTACCTAAGTTGTCCCCCTTCCAGTGTGTACTCCGAAAGAGTGTTTCGTGCAGCCGGTCACCTTGTCAGCGATCGGCATAGGAGGTCACTTCCAGAAAATGTGGAGAAGATGATGTTCATCAAAATTAATTATAAATTCCTCCAGGAAGACCTTTACCAGCAATTGCCTCCAGAAAGTACACAGGGACCTGTGATGGTGGATTCCAGTGGGGACAAATTAATAATCTGTGAGGAGGAGGAGGATGTACACAGTCACACTGAAAGGGGTGAGGAATCGAAGGATGAGGATAAGGACAACATCTTGCCTCTGTAGAGTCAAGGAGAGATAAATTGCTTCTTTTTTTGGTGGGGGGATTAATTGCTTCTTTTTTTGTGGGGGCCCAAACAAACCAATCATTTCAGCCATAGTCATGTGGCAGACCCTGTCGCTGAAATGATTAGTTTGTTAAAGTGTGCATGTCCTTTTTATACAAAATAAGGGTGGGCGGGAGGGACCAAGGACAATTCCATCTTGCACCTCTTATTTTTTTCTTTGTATCATGTGCTGTTTGGGGCCTAGTTTTTAAAAGTGCCATCTTGTCTGACACTGCAGTGCAACTCCTAGATGGGCCAGGTGTTTGTGCTGCATACTTGTGTCGCTTAGCTTAGTCAGCCAGCGACCTGGGTTCACGTCTTTTTTTTTCTTTGCATTATGTGCTCTTTGGGGCCTATTTTTTAAAACTGCCATCCTGTCTGCCACTGCAGTGCCACTCCTAGATGAGCCAGGTGTTTGTGCCGCCCACTTAGGTCGCTTAGCTTAGTCATCTAGCGACCTTGGTGCAACCTTTTGGCCTAATAACAATATTGGAGGTCATTCCGAGTTGGTCGCTCGCAAGCGGATTTTAGCAGATTTGCTCATGCTAAGCCGCCGCCTACTGGGAGTGAATCTTAGCATCTTAAAATTGCGAACGATGTATTCGCAATATTGCGATTACACACCTCGTAGCAGTTTCTGAGTAGCTCCAGACTTACTCGGCATCTGCGATCATTTCACTCCTGCGTTTTTTCCGGAAACGGTAGCGTTTTTTCCCACACGCCCATAAAACGGCCTGTTTCCGCCCAGTAACACCCATTTCCTGTCAATCACATTACGATCGCCAGAACGATGAAAAAGCCGTGAGTAAAATTCCTAACTGCATAGCAAATTTACTTGGCGCAGTCGCAGTGCGGACATTGCGCATGCGCATTAAGCGGAAAATCGCTGCGATGCGAAGATTTTTACCGAGCGAACAACTCGGAATGACCCCCATTGTGAGGTGTGAGGTGTTCAGACTAGATTGGAAATGAGTGGAAATTAATGTTATTGAGGTTAATAATACCGTAGGATCAAAATTACCCCCAAATTCTGTGATTTTAGCTGTTTTAATGTTTTTTTATCAAAAATCATCCAGATCCAAAACCCGAAAGGGTGGTTTTGGCAAAGCCAATCCAAATCCAAAACATGAGCGAGGATCCAGATCCAAAACGAAAACCATAAAACGCCGCACATCTCTACTTCACATGCACAGGGCAAGGCCACCCAGCATGTGTGAGGCCACCTTCCGATGCATCTGCAATTAGAGTTGGCCCCTGGCAGCGCATCCCGGCTGCGCTGTCATGCGGCCGGTGGTAAATTTTTATCGGAGCGGTTGCATGTGATGTCACGCAGCCACCCTCAAAACGGTCTCAGCCCACCCCCATTTGAAACGCCCTGCCCTCCCACTGCCATGATGACCTCCTGCGCGTGCGCGCGACGGGCGCAGCTGTCAATTACACTGCGGCCGTATCCTTCCTGGATGTGGCTGCAATGTGGAAGGTCGCACACGCACAATTCCCGGTGCACGTGCACAGACCACCTGGATACGGCCGCTGCGAGCGACAGCATAGCTGCATCCAGGTCTGAAATAAACCGGTAGTCTAATGCAAATCATGCATAAACATATAGGTAAGCAGTAAGCACATCTGTATAATCACATGTCACTTGGCAGCCCTATACCTCCTGATCTCTTTAATGCATTATTTTATGATGTGGTTATCTGTCTTATTATTACCAGTAGGCCAAAGCAGTTTTGTTAATAGAGCTTGGTGATTTATTGTATGTTAGAGTTAATGGGGGGAGATTTAAATGTTTGAAAAGTCAGTTGGGAGTCTGTTTTTTCCTATCTAATAGACAGGAAAAAACAGACACTCAACCAACTTTCTCTGACGTCCTAGTGGATGCTGGGAACTCCGTAAGGACCATGGGGAATAGCGGCTCCGCAGGAGACTGGGCACAACTAAAGAAAGCTTTAGGACTACCTGGTGTGCACTGGCTCCTCCCTCTATGACCCTCCTCCAGACCTCAGTTAGAATCTTGTGCCCGGCTGAGCTGGATGCACACTAGGGGCTCTCCTGAGCTCCTAGAAAAGAAAGTATATTTTAGGTTTTTTATTTTCAGTAAGATCTGCTGGCAACAGACTCACTGCTACGAGGGACTAAGGGGAGAAGAAGCGAACCTACCTGCTTACAGCTAGCTTGGGCTTCTTAGGCTACTGGACACCATAAGCTCCAGAGGGATCGAACACAGGGCCCGACCTCGATCGTCCGGTCCCGGAGCCGCGCCGCCGTCCCCCTTACAGAGCCAGAAGCATGAGGGTGGTCCTGAAAATCGGCGGCAGAAGACTTCGGTCTTCAACAAGGTAGCGCACAGCACTGCAGCTGTGCGCCATTGCTCCTCATGCACACCTCACACTCCGGTCACTGATGGTTGCAGGGCGCTGGGGGGGGGCGCCCTGAGCAGCAATATTAACACCATGGCTGGCAAAATAATCACAATATATAGTCCCAGAGGCTATATATGTGAAAAATACCCCTGCCAGGATCCATAAAAAAGCGGGAGAAAGTCCGCCGAAAAAGGGGCGAGGCTATCTCCCTCAGCACACTGGCGCCATTTTCTCTTCACAGTGCAGCTGGAAGACAGCTCCCCAGGCTCTCCCCTGTAGTTTTCAAGCTCAAAGGGTTAAAAAGAGAGGGGGGGCACTAAATTTAGGCGCAAATCTGTGTATTATAGCAATATAGCGCTCTGGTGTGTGCTGGCATACTCTCTCTCTGTCTCCCCAAAGGACTTTGTGGGGTCCTGTCCTCAGTCAGAGCATTCCCTGTGTGTGTGCGGTGTGTCGGTACGGCTGTGTCGACATGGTTGATGAGGAGGCTTATGTGGAGGCGGAGCAGATGCCGATAAATGTGATGTCGCCCCCTGTGGGGCCGACACCAGAGTGGATGGATAGGTGGAAGGTATTAACCGACAGTGTCAACTCCTTACATAAAAGGCTGGATGACGTAACAGCTGTTGGACAGCCGGCTTCTCAGCCCGCGCCTGCCCAGGCTTCTCAAAGGCCATCAGGGGCTCAAAAACGCCCGCTACCTCAGATGGCAGACACAGATGTCGACACGGAGTCTGACTCCAGTGTCGACGAGGTTGAGACATATACACAATCCACTAGGAATATCCGTTGCATGATCTCGGCAATGAAAAATGTGTTACACATTTCTGACATTAACCCAGGTACCACAAAAAAGGGGTTTTATGTTTGGGGAGAAAAAGCAGACAGTGTTTTGTTCCCCCATCAGATGAGTGAATGAAGTGTGTGAAGAAGCGTGGGTTCCCCCGATAAGAAACTGGTAATTTCTAAAAAGTTACTGATGGCGTACCCTTTCCCGCCAGAGGATAGGTCACGTTGGGAGATATCCCCTAGGGTGGATAAGGCGCTCACACGTTTGTCAAAAAAGGTGGCACTGCCGTCTTAGAATACGGCCACTTTGAAGGAGCCTGCTGATAAAAAGCAGGAGGCTATCCTGAAGTCTGTATATACACACTCAGGTACTGTACTGAGACCTGCAATTGCCTCAGCATGGATAGTGCTGCTGCAGCGTGGTCTATTACCCTGTCAGGACAGGGATACTATTTGCTAACCATAGAGCATATTAAAGACGTCGTCTTATATATGAGGGATGCACAGAGGGATATTTGCCGGCTGGCATTCAGAATTAATGCAATGTCCATTCTGCCAGGAGGGTATTAGGGACCCGGCAGTGGACAGGCGGTGCTGACTTTAGAAGGCACATGAAGATTCTGCCTTATAAGGGTGAGGAATTATTTGGGGATGGTCTCTGGGACTTCGTATCCACACCAACAGCTGGGAAGGAAAAAATTTACCTCAAATTTCCTCACAGCCTAAGAAAGCACCGTATTATAAGGTACAGTCCTTTCGGCTTCAGAAAAGCAAGCGGGTCAAAGGCGCTTCCTTTCTGCACAGAGACAAGGGAAGAGGGAAAAAGCTGCACCAGACAGCCAGTTCCCAGGATCAAAAATCTTCCCCCGCTTCCTCTGAGTCCACCGCATGACGCTGGGGCTGCACAGGTGGAGCCAGGTGCGGTGGGGGCGCGTCTCGGGAACTTCAGCGACCAGTGGGCTCGCTCACAGGTGGATCCCTGGGTTCTGCAAGTAGTATCACAGGGATACAAGCTGGAGTTTCGAGGCGACTCCCCCTCGCCGTTACCTCAAATCAGCCTTGCCTGCTGCCCTCGAGGAGAGGTAGTACTGGCGGCAATTCACAAGCTGTACTTCCAGCAGGTGATAATCAAGGTACCCCTCCATCAACAAGGATGGGGTTTCTATTCCACAATGTTTGTGGTACCGAAACCAGACGGTTCGGTGAGACCCATTCTAAAATTAAAATCCTTGAACACTTATATACGAAGGTTCAAGTTCAAAATGGAATCGCTCAGGGCGGTTATTGCATGCCTGGACGAAGGGGATTACATGGTATCACTGAACATCAAGGATGCTTACCTGCATGTACCCATTTACCCTCCTCACCAGGAGTACCTCAAAATTGTGGTACAGGACTGTCATTACCAATTCCAGACGTTGCCGTTGGTCTGTCCCCGGCACCGAGGGTATTTACCAAGGTAATGGCCGAAATGATGATACTCCTTCGAAAAAAGGGAGTTATAATTATCCCGTACTTGGACGATCTCCTTATAAAGGCGAGGTCCAGGGAGCAGTTGTTCGTCGGAGTAGCACTATCTCGGGAAGTGCTACAACAGCACGGCTGGATTCTGAATAGTCCAAAGTCGCAGCTGGTTCCTACGACGCGTCTACAGTTCCTGGGTATGGTTCTGGACACAGAACAGGAAAAAGGGTTTCTCCCGGAGGAGAAGGCTAAGGAGTTGTCATCTCTAGTCAGAGACCTCCTAATACAAATACAGATGTCGGTGCATCAATGCACGCGAGTCCTGGGAAAGATGGTAGCTTCTTACGAAGAAATTCCATTCGGCAGGTTCCATGCAAGGATCTTCCAGTGGGATCTGTTGGACAAGTGGTCCGGGTCGCATCTTCAGATGCATCGGCTGATAACCTTGTCTCCAAGGGCCAGGGTGTCGCTGTTGTGGTGGCTGCAGAGTGCTCATCTTCTAGAGGGCCGCAGATTCGGCATACAGGACTGGGTCCTGGTGACCACGGATGCCAGCCTTCGAGGCTGGGGGGCAGTCACACAGGGAAGAAACTTCCAAGGACTATGGTCAAGTCAGGAGACTTCCCTACACATAAATATTCTGGGACTAAGGGCCATTCACAATGCCCTAAGTCAGGCTAGACCCCTGCTTCAACACCAGCCGGTGCTGATCCAGTCAGACAACATCACGACGGTCGCCCATGTAAACCAGCAGGGCGGCACAAGAAGCAGGATGGTGATAACAGAAGCCACAAGGATTTTCCGATGGGCGGAAAATCATGTGTTAGCACTGTCAGCAGTGTTCATTCCCGGAGTGGACAACTGGGAAGCAGACTTTCTCAGCAGGCACGACCTCCACCCTGGAGAGTGGGGACTTCATCCAGAAGTCTTCAAAATGATTGTACACCATTGGGAAAGGCCACAGGTGGACATGATGGCGTCCCGCCTCAACAAAAAGCTAAAAAGATATTGCGCCAGGTCAAGGGACCCTCAGGCGATAGCTGTGGACGCTCTGGTAACACCGTGGGTGTACCAGTCGGTGTATGTGTTCCTTCCTTTGCCTCTCATACCCAAGGTACTGAGAATACTAAGAAGGAGAGGAGTAAGAACTATACTCGTGGTTCCGGATTGGCCAAGAAGAGCTTGGTACCCAGAACTTCAAGAAATGATCTCAGAGGACCCATGGCCTCTGCCGCTCAGACAGGACCTGCTGCAGCAGGGGCCCTGCCTGTTCCAAGACTTACCACGGCTGTGTTTGACGGCATGGCGGTTGAACACCAGATCCTAAAGGAAAAAGGCATTCCGGAGGAAGTCATTCCTACGCGGATTAAGGCTAGGAAAGATGTGATCGCAAAATATTATCACCGCATATGGCAAAAATATGTTGCATGGTGTGAGGCCAGGAAGGCCCCAATGGAGGAATTTCAACTGGGTCGATTACTGCACTTCCTACAGTCAGGAGTGAATACGGGCCTAAAATTGGGTTACGTTAAGGTCCAGATTTCGGCTCTGTACATTTTCTTCCAAAAAGAACTGGCTTCACTGCCTGAAGTTCAGACTTTTGTTAAGGGAGTGCTGCATATTCAGCCCCCGTTTGTGCCTCTAGTGGCACCGTGGGATCTCAACGTGGTGTTGGATTTCCTGAAGTCGCATTGGGTTGAGCCACTTAAATCCGTAGAGCTAAAATACCTCACGTGGAAAGTGGTCATGCTGTTGGCCTTGGCGTCGGCCAGGCGTGTATCAGAATTGGCGGTTTTGTCATGCAAAAGCCCTTATCTGATTTTCATATGGATAGGGCGGAATTGAGGACTCGTTCCCAATTCCTTCTAAGGTGGTATCAGCTTTTCATGTGAACCAACCTATTGTGGTGCCGGTGGCTACGTGGGACTTGGAGGACTCCAAGTTACTGGACGTAGTCAGGGCCCTGAAAATATATGTTTCCAGGACGGCTGGAGTCAGGAAAACTGACTCGCTATTTATCCTGTATGCACCCAACAAGCTGGGTGCTCCTGCTTCTAAGCAGACTATTGCTTGCTGGATCTGTAGCACGATTCAACTTGCACATTCTGCGGCTGGACTGCCGCACCCTCAATCTGTATAAGCCCATTCCACGAGGAAAGTGGGCTCTTCTTGGGCGGCTGCCCGAGGGGTCTCGGCTTTACAACTTTGCCGAGCTGTTACTTGGTCGGGTTCAAACATTTTTGCAAAAGTCTACAAGTTTGATACCCTGGCTGAGGAGGACTTTGAGTTGCTCATTCGGTGCTGCAGAGTCATCCGCACTCTCCCGCCCGTTTGGGAGCTTTGGTATAATCCCCATGGTCCTTACGGAGTTCCCAGCATCCACTAGGACGTCAGAGAAAATAAGATTTTACTCACCGGTAAATCTATTTCTCGTAGTCCGTAGTGGATGCTGGGCGCCCGTCCCAAGTGCGGATTGTCTGCAATACTTGTATATAGTTATTGCCTAACTAAAGGGTTATTGTTATGAGCCATCTGTTAGTGAGGCTCAGTTATATTTCATACTGTTAACTGGGTATAATATCACGAGTTAAACGGTGTGATTGGTGTGGCTGGTATGAGTCTTACCCGGGATTCCAAATCCTTTCCTTATTGTGTCAGCTCTCCCGGGCACAGTATCCTAACTGAGGTCTGGAGGAGGGTCATAGAGGGAGGAGCCAGTGCACACCAGGTAGTCCTAAAGCTTTCTTTAGTTGTGCCCAGTCTCCTGTGGAGCCGCTATTCCCCATGGTCCTTACTGAGTTCCCAGCATCCACTACGGACTACGAGAAATAGATTTACCGGTGAGTAAAATCTTATTTTTGAAACATTTGAATCTCCCCCAATGTGTTGTCTGCAAAATTCTAAATAACTATTAAACGATAAATAAAAAGCTGGCTTATCCATGGGAAATATGTGTCTAGAGAATCTCAGCACTTACTGATTTTTTTATTTTTAAAAATAATTCTCACATTAATTTACTACAGTTATCATCAACTAGGTAAGGGAAGAGTCGCACAGACACCTATTTACGTTTAATGTGTTTGTGTGTAATATATGTCCTTTCCCTTATATTCAATAGTATAGGTATATACCTTTTATCTATTGGGAGGTGCTCCAAGGAATAGTGTAAGTATAGAAACTCAAAGGAAGAAAGAAGATTACCTGTAGTGGGCACACTCGGACTAGTATACTTTCTTAAAGTCAAATATCTATTATGATATTTAAGAAAGTATACTAGTCCGAGTGTGCCCACTACAGGGAATCTTCTTTCTTCCTTTGAGTTTCTACAGTTATCATCAAGACTGTAAGCTCTCGCGAGCACAGCCCTCTTCCATCACGTGCTTTTCCCTTTTTTCACTTATACTATTATCTCTACCCACGGTGTAGCAAGGGTGGCTCCAGGCGCCATAAAAGTTAGAGGGCGCCCTACCACCTCTCCCCTCCCATGTTCCACTGTACTGGAAGCCGCAGAGCAGGAGGAGGAGAAGCAGAGGTGGCACACACTGACTTGGACTCGGAAACTAGGTAGGGAACAGGGCAAGCCAGAGCTGACGCCAGGAGACATTGACAGTTGGCACATGCCAGAGCTCTGCCCGCCCTCTTTATATGTCTCAATGTCTGCTTGTAGCTGTGCAGCTGCAGCACCAATCTCTGCCCCCACTGCTGCAGCACCTTTCTCTTTCCTGGAAGCTGCAGCACATGTTTCTACTTCAGATGCTGCAGTAGCTCTCTCTGTCCTAGCTACTGCAGCAACTATTTCTGCCATGGCTTCTGCAGAACCACTTTCTGCCCCGGCTGCTGTAGTACCTCTCTTTGCCCTAGTTGCTGCGGCATGTCTCTCTACATTAATGCTGCAGCACCTCTCTCTGCATTGATGCGGCAGCACCTCTCTCTACCCCAGCTGCAGCTGCAGCACCACTCTCTGCCCCTCAGCCTGATGTGGTACAGCTCTCTCTGGCCTTCAGGCTGCTGCGGCAGTGTACTGTAGCTCTCTCTGCTCCTGAGTTTGCTGCAGCACAGCCAGAGCCGGCCCTAACCAATATGATGCCCTAGGCAAGATTTTGGCTGGTGCCCCCTAGCACCACCGCTTGTTCCGCCTCTGACCCTGCACCCCTTTCCCAGCACCATCACCCGCCACCCATAGTAGTCCTTTTTTTTGTTTTCCTACCCCTTGTAATTTAAATACGAACAGTGTGGACATTCGGCGCACAGCCCAAAAAGGTATTTGTTTTTGCTGGCAAGGGGCATGGCCACACAATAGTACCCCCAATTTAAATTGTGCCTCACAGTGGTGCAATTTTATTCACAATTTATCATACGATAGTGTCCTTTATTCACATTACATCACACAGTAGTACCACTTTACCTTATATACGTTACTCCTCACAGTAGAGCCCCTCATTCACATAACATCATACTGAATTGCTCCTTATCCACATTACACCACACCATATTGCTCTTTATTCTCATTATACCACACCATATTGCTCTTTATTCACATTAGACCACACAGTAGTGCCCTTTCTATACGTTATGCCACACAGTAGAGCACCTTATACACATAATGCCATACATTGGTAATGCATTTATACACATAATACCACACAGTATTGCCCCTTACACATATGACACACATTATTAATGTCCTTATAAACATAATGCACCTTACCCATTATGCCAACCCTTATTAATGCCCTTATACACATAATTTCCCTTACACATATGCCGCACATTGTTAATGTGCTTATACACATAATGACACACATAATGTCCCTTACAAATATGCCGCACATTATTAGTGCCCTTATACACATAATGACACACATAGTGCCCCTTACACATATTTTACACATTATTAATGCCGTTATACACATAATGACACATATAGTTCCTGGCGTGAGTCAACTGGCAGCTCTGCTAACGTCGGGTGCCTATTTTTTATTTGCACTGTTTTGTGGCTAGGATGCACAAGCAGCTTCTGCTGATTAAAATGATATGCGGCATGCTTATATATTGTGTGCGACTGTGGCTGTATCTGCATTCGAAATGCCACACACAGAATATAGGCATGCCGCATATCATTTTAATCAGCATTAGCTGCTTGTGCCCCTAGGCATACCAGATGCCCTAGGCAATTGCCTAGTTTGCCTATGCCTAGGGCCGGCTCTGAGCACAGCTCTCTCTGTCCCTCAAGCAATTCTGGGACATTATTTTCATTGAAGCATAGTGGGATTATCAGGTCTGGGATGGCAGTTCTAGGCTATTATTTTCATTGAGGCATTGGGGGATTATCAAATCGGAGGGGGGGGGGACAATTTTGGTTATTTTCATTAAGAGTTTGGGGGGGTTTATGTCTGTGGGGGGTGGTCACATTTGGGGCATTATTTTCATCAAGGCATTTTTAGATTATCAGATGTGGGGGTCCGTTTTGAGGCATTATTTTAATTCAGAGATTGAGGGGGGTTATCAGTTGTGTGGTGGGTCACATTTGAGGCTTTATTTTCAGTGAAGAATTGGGGGGTTGTGAGGTCAGGTCAGCCAGAGCATATATAGTGTTTTTAATTTATTTAAACAAGTAAATAGGTAAATACAGCTACTTCCATAGCTACTCTACCATGGTGTAATGTGTATAAGGGGATCAACCATAGTGTAACGTGTATAACGTGCGGCATAACTTGCATAAGGGGCTTTACTGTATGGCATAATGTGTATAAGGGGTACTACTGTGTGGTGTAATGAGAATAATGCACACTACTGTGTGGTGTAATGTGAATTGGTACTTCCCTGGGGCCACACACTTTACCAATAAAGCCATTATTTATTTATTATTACCAGTTATTTATATAGCGCACACATATTCCGCAGCGCTTTACAGAGAATATTTCACCATTTACATTAGTCCCTGCACTTCGGGAGCTTACAATCTATATTCCTTACCACCTCCCCAACCCCACACACACACACCCACACACACACACCGAGTTAT
Source organism: Pseudophryne corroboree (assembly GCF_028390025.1). NCBI lineage: Eukaryota > Metazoa > Chordata > Amphibia > Anura > Myobatrachidae > Pseudophryne > Pseudophryne corroboree. The sequence continues at coordinate 620,262,991 of NC_086446.1, forward strand.
TTTTTGTTGGGAGCCAGTTAACCTACCAGTATTTTTTTAGATTGTGGGAGAAAACCGGAGTACCTGGAGGAAACCCACACAAGCACGGGGAGAATATACAAACTCCACACAGGACCATGGTGGGAATCAAACCATGACCTCAGTGCTGTGAGGCAGTAATGCTAACCATTACACCATCCATACTGCCATGTCCCTATATTGTTGTTGCAAGCCTTCAGCATGCACTGACCGTATTTTAAACATGAGGGGCACCCAAAGGAAACTTTCACCCTGAGCTCGACAAAGTCTAGAACCAGCCCTGTCACCAATTTAGGATTTTTAAATATTGTTTATTTTCAAATGTAACATGCCACCACATGTTGGCTAGCCCCCACTTCATTACAGGGGAGGGGGGTGCCAAAACATACCCTTGCTCCGGGCATCATAGTGCCTAGCTACACCTCTGTCTCCACCCCCAGCCAGTGTTACTTTTGTGGGTATTATGACTGTTTATGCAGCAATGATAATATCCCATATGTTCTGCAATGTTTAGTACTGTACGTCTTTTATACTTTTATAAATAAAGTATATGACTATGTAGGGGTTGAGATTGATTAGCCAGCGTTTGGGATGCCAGCAGTCAGAATACCAAGGGCGGTATCCCGATGATCAGAATCCTGACAGGGGAAGGTAAGTATACTTACCTCCCCAGTGGTGCCTAAACCTAAACCTTCCCCCCTTCCCTGCAGCCTGACCCTAATCCTCCCCCCTGCAGCCTAATCCTAACCCTCCCTGGGGGTGCCTAAACCTAACCCCCCTCCCTGCAGCCTATACCTAATCTCCCCAGCAGTTTACCTGTCCTGCGTCCTGCTGGATAGTAGTTTGCATCTCGGCTGTCGGGATTCCGGCGCCGGGATGATGACCCTAGTCAGGATACCATTGTCAGCATTCCGAATAGTGTCAGGATTCCAGCATAGGTATTCTGACTGCCGGGATCCCGACAGCTGGGATCCTGACCAGATCCCCTATGTAGTAATTTTTTTGTCCGTGGGTAGTACGTGCTGTTTCCTCATTTCTTCTTTCTCAAAAGTATGGAAAATGGTATTTATCCCCTCAAACTTTGCTTTTGTGTCCAGTACATTTTATCCTTTGAAAATTACCTATTTCAGATGAGAAAAGAGCAAATTTGCATTTTCTTTTATACAATGTCAGAACAAATCAACATATGTATGAAAATGAACATATAAAGTTGTACAAATATGACCACAAAAAAATTAGAAGCTTTTTGATATTTACAATTATACAGTACATTACTCTCAACCCTCAGATGTAGTCTTCCATCATGATCTCGTTATATTGTCCTTGGTAGCAGTGTTTAAACTCCAGTATATCCTGGTGGAAGCTCCCGCCTTGTCCTCCGAGTATGCTCCCATGTTCTCCTTGAATTTCTCAAGTTGAGCATCGAGAATGTGGACTTTGAGGGACATCCTGCACCCCATTGTGCCAAAGTTCTTCACCAAAGTTTCAACCAACTGCACATAGTGTCTGACCTTGTGATTACCCAAGAAGCCCTGAACCACTGTGATAAAGCTGGTCCAAGCAGCTTCCTCCTTCTGAGTGAGCATCTTTGGGAATTCCAGGATCTTCCTAATCTTTGGTCCCATAAACACACCAGCTTTGACATTTGCCTCAGACAGCTTAGGGAAGAAGTCTTAAAGGTAGTTGAAGGCTGCCAAATCCTTATCTAGAACTCTAGAAAAATGCTTCTTTAGGCCAAACTTGTTGTGCAGTGGAGGCATCAGCACCTTCCTGGAGTCCACCAGTGGCTCACACTTGACATTATTCATCCCCACACAGAGCTCTACCCAATGTGGCCAGTGTCGTCTGTTGTAGTGCTCCATGGCAGGGGCGGAACTACTGGCAGGGCAGGCAGTGCATTGCACTGGGGCCCCGCCGCACTCAAGGGCCCACAGCCGCCGGCATTACAATGAGTCACAATGACTCATTGTATCATGCCGCAGCCGCACACCAGGCACCAGCGCTCCCGTCGGGTCTGCGTCCCGCGACTCCCGCCGCCCGCCCGTCGTAACGAACAGATCAGGCCAGGGCACTACGGGCAGCAGCCGCAGCACCAGACACGCTGCCGCCTTTGTAACACACGAAGAGAGAGGAGGGTTGCTTGGAGATGAGAGGAGTAGTGGCACGGGGGGGAGGAGGAGGAGGAGGGAGGTGAAGGAGGGAGCCGCAGCAGCGCTTTGTTACTGGTGGAGGCGCTGCTGCTGCTGCCCCTCTGCTTCACTATAGGCTGTCTTCCGAGAACAGCCTATAGTGAAGCAGAGGGGCAGCAGCAGCAGCGCCTCCACCAATAACACAGCGCTGCTGCAGCTCCCTCCTTCACCTCCCTACTCCACCTCCTCTACTGCCCGGGAATCGTCAAGCTGCACGAGGAGCCTGAGCCAGCGGAGAGGGTAAGTATAATTCTTCTTTCTTTCTTTCTTTCTTTCTTTGTTGGGACTGCCTGCCGCTATGTGTAAAAAGGGGGACTGCCTGCCGCTATGTGTAAAAAGGGGAAATCTGCCTGCCGCTATGTGTAAAAAGGGGGAATCTGCCTGCCGCTATGTGTAAAAAGGGGGAATCTGCCTACAGCTATGTGTAAAAAGGGGGACTGCCTGCCGCAATGTGTAAAAAGGGGGAATCTGCCTGCCGCTATGTGTAAAAAGGGGGAATCTGCCTGCAGCTATGTGTAAAAAGGGGGACTGCCTGCCGCAATGTGTAAAAAGGGGGAATCTGCCTGCCGCAATGTGTAAAAAGGGGGAATCTGCCTGCCGCAATGTGTAAAAAGGGGGAATCTGCTTGCCGCAATGTGTAAAAAGGGGGAATCTGCTTGTCGCAATGTGTAACAAGGGGGATGCTGTCTGCCGTAATGTGTAACAAGGGGGATGCTGTCTGCCGTAATGTGTAACAAGGGCACGCTGTCTGCCATAATGTGTAACAAGGGCAAGCTGTCTGCTGTAATGTGTAACAAGGGCAAGCTGTCTGCTGTAATGTGTAAAAAGTGTACGCTGTCTGCCATTATGTGTAACAAGGGCAGGCTGACTGCTGTTATGTGAAAAAAGTGTACGCTGTCTGCCGCTATGTTTAACAAGGGCAGGCTGTCTGCCGTTATGTGTAAAAAGTGTACGCTGTCTGCCGCTATGTTTAACAAGGGCAGGCTGTCTGCCGTTATGTGAAAAAAGTGTACGCTGTCTGCCGTTATGTGAAAAAAGTGTACGCTGTCTGCCGCTATGTGTAACAAGGGCACGCTGTCTGCAGTTGTGTAAAAAAGGGGGATGCTGTCTGCCGTAATGTGTAAAAAGGGGATGCTGTCTGCTGTAATGTGTAAAAAGAGGAATCTGTCCGCCGTAAGGTGTAAAAGGGTCTCTACCTGGTGTAGTGGTGCTACTGTGTGGCGTAATTTGAATAATGGAGACTACTGTGTACCGTTTTATGAATTGGTATTATTTTGTGGCCACACCCCTTCCCCACGAAGCCACGCCACTATGTATTTTTGCGCGCGCCTACGGCGCGCACTGCCCCTGTTTTGCATGCAGGGGTGGGGCTCCAATGCCGTTTCTTGCACACAGTGCTAAAGTGTCTAGTTACGGCACTGTTGCTAGGTATCCACTTCCCTGAGCAGGCCCCCCTCACCAGATCCTCTCCAGGGGTGAGGGGGTGGACTTGGATGGGATGGGATGGGGGGGGGCCCAAGCCATTTTGTCGCACATGGGCCCACTGCTCGCTAGTTCCGCCACTGCTCCATGGTGTTCCGGCTGTCTCAAAGGCAAAGAAAGCAAAGATGCGGCTTAATGCGCTATCCTGGCGGTGGCTGTGATATACACCCAGCTGATCCCCGGTAAGAACATTTATTAATATCTCTGTCCAGGTCACAAAAGCAGAGCTTGTGGGGAATAATGCAATTTTCTATACTCTTGGGGCATAGGCAATTAGGAAATAACACTTCAAACACAAGGACAAAAAAAAATTGTTACATAGTGTAATGATAATACTCCTCAGCATGCACTATATACAATACATATCAGGTACAATACATATCAGGTATTCTTCTCTTATGCCCTTGCCAACACGAATGTGTTGTTTCCTACAATGCCTGAAAGATAGATCCCTGTCCACTGTATAGGTCCCATGTAAGCATCCCAAGTTATTTGGTATTTTTTACTACTCATGATGTAATTGTTTCTCTGCTCATGGAGACTGCAGCATTGCCATAGTCACACACATTTTCTCTTTCTGCCGATACTACCAGACTTTCTACATCTTGCAATGACCTAAATTTAAACTCTAAGGGCAAAATTCAATTGTTCCTCCTCCTCCCGCACCTGTTTGTGCCCACCAACATCTATTTAATTGTTTCTGACAACGGGCACTATAACATCATTTCAGCTTGCTACCACCAGGGGTGGTGAGCTGATATGCGTGAAAATTGACCCGTATGGGCACCCAAACAGGAATTTTTCGTGATCGCGCCATTAGTTTAGTCTGGTTTTTCAATTTTACGCAGCTAAACTCGACTGCTATAGGCGCAATATGCGTAATAATGGGGATCGATTGAATATCGCCCCACGATCTTCCGTTACTTTAGATGGGATATCGGGTGCGATATAACAATTGAATATCGCACTACGACTAAATGCTATATACAGTAACTGCAAACTGTATCTTAGTGGGATTCTTGGTATCGACCTTTCAGTGTCCCCCCTTATGTCTGAACTTCAGGAAAGTAGATTGTTCTCGCTGAGATCCTGATTGCCACATTCCTTGCGCTCATATTTGTGTTGTGCTGCGACTTTACTTATAATACCGCGGTGACTACCTGTTTAATGTATCATAATTATTTTGTGTCTCCGAGATGTCTGCATATCTCTTATTCAAAAATGTGCAGTATATTAAATATAATAATACATGTATTTCTATACCCTTACTGTAGATTGTGTTTTCTTAAGTGTGTTGGCACATGTGCATTTTCATATTTTATATAAATCAGGAATATCTGTGAACAAATGTGCTTTCTTCAAAGTACAAACTGTATTTTCATTCATTATCATTATCATCTTATGGTGGCGATAACAGAACATGTACTGCCACAATTGATATTAAATAGGCTTCCGCAAGCTTTGCATGGCACAGCCATTGCCAGCAAGACCCTGCAAAATGTTACTGCCAAAGGTACCTGCTTCCTATGTAGGGCAAAGCCTTTCTGTCAGTGATAACATCAGCAATAGGGCTTTTTAGTTATTTCATCAATATACCCTCACATATCTTACCCAGAGCACACAAGTGATGCTAAGGCAGAGCTCACTATAAATTATAGCCACAATATTTTATAACCACTCCCAATGAATTTAGCACAGCCTAAGGGTGAAATTTACAGCTGTTCAAATGAGTTACTCGCCAGGTGATTATGGGACACTGCCAGAATATACAGTGAAAACAGCCCTGCTGTGTACAGAGCAAAATACAATCATCAGGGGACTGAAGTATATATTTCCTAAGTGAGCTGTTGCCAAACGAAATCTCTATCTTACAAGATGTTAGAAGAGTGCTGTCTTATAAAGACGGCATTGAAAACGAACAGTGGCTCACATAGAAAATACACAAAAAATAGAACCAATGATATGACTAACATGGAAGCGCTCTTTTAGAAGTCATGACCTACAAGGGAAAAGAAAAATACTACAGTATGTCAGTCATCACTTTCATTTAAAGCATTATGGGTAATCTTAGGTGATTCAGTTAGTTTTCTCTGTTTCGTATAATGCTCACTCACCCAGCAGTCAGTTGTGCACTCATGGGGGGTAGCCTGTTGCCTGGAAACCAATCTTGGGACTAAGGAACAATATGCATAGGACCTTCCCCCACATCTTAATTCTGTTTGCAGTGAATCTTTCTAATACATTCCTCTCCTCACTCCCCACTTTCAGCATCTGCATGCAGAGGGAAACAAAATACAGCAAAGACAAGAACATACAGCACAGGATGAAGATGGTAATTGTACAACTAATGTGTTAGAAAGGAATGGGAAGAGCAAGAAAACACATAGCCCTGTCTAACATGGTAGACCCATAGCTTCCTCACTGGTTATTAGCGGCATAACAAGGGCGGTGTGAGCAGGGCGCGTGCCTTGGGTGCCATGACAGGCCTGGTGGAGGGGTGTGCTGCTGGGAGGCCTGTGTACTACGGTCGGCCGCTACTGCCACAAAAAACGTGGTCCAGCCAGAGGCAAAGAGAAGAGCCCCTCCCCTTGCAGAGTTTGGCAGAGTCCAAGTGGATTCTTTGTCTGGGGGTGGGGCGGCCTTTAAGCTCTCTCGCATGGAGGAGCAGCGATGAAGAGCTCCTGAAGATAGAAGATACCGTGAAAGTCAAGGATGGGCTATGGCCATGCAAAAGAGCTTAAAGGCTGCAGCCCACCAGGTGAAAGGAGAGACACAGTGAAAGTCTTTGATAGGCGGCAGCAATGGAAAAGAGCTTAAAGGCTGCTGCCCCACGGGTGAAGCAATCACACCTCCTGCTGTGTTGTTGTTGTTTTTTTTTAGGGGGGGGGGTGCTATTTCAGATTGACTGTTCTATGTGTGAGAAATAAGCTGCTGGCCAAATAGCCGGAACGGTAGCAGGACTGAGCTTTCTGAAACGGCAAATTCATATAAATAAGGCCCATGCAGACCAGCATGTATGTGTAAATACTAGAGATGAGCGCCGGAAATTTTTCGGGTTTTGTGTTTTGGTTTTGGGTTCGGTTCCGCGGCCGTGTTTTGGGTTCGAACGCGTTTTGGCAAAACCTCACCGAATTTTTTTTGTCGGAATCGGGTGTGTTTTGGATTCGGGTGTTTTTTTCTAAAAAACCTAAAAAACAGCTTAAATCATAGAATTTGGCGGTCATTTTGATCCCAAAGTATTATTAACCTCAAAAACCATAATTTCCACTCATTTTCAGTCTATTCTGAATACCTCACACCTCACAATATTATTTTTAGTCCTAAAATTTGCACCGAGGTCGCTGTGTGAGTAAGATAAGCGACCCTAGTGGCCGACACAAACACCGGGCCCATCTAGGAGTGGCACTGCAGTGTCACGCAGGATGGCCCTTCCAAAAAACCCTCCCCAAACAGCACATGACGCAAAGAAAAAAAGAGGCGCAATGAGGTAGCTGTGTGAGTAAGATTAGCGACCCTAGTCGCCGACACAAACACCAGGCCCATCTAGGAGTGGCACTGCAGTGTCACGCAGGATGTCCCTTCCAAAAAACCCTCCCCAAACAGCACATGACGCAAAGAAAAAAAGAGGCGCAATGAGGTAGCTGTGTGAGTAAGATAAGCGACCCTAGTGGCCGACACAAACACCGGGCCCATCTAGGAGTGTCACTGCAGTGTCACGCAGGATGTCCCTTCCAAAAAACCCTCCCCAAACAGCACATGACGCAAAGAAAAAAAGAGGCGCAATGAGGTAGCTGTGTGAGTAAGATAAGCGACCCTAGTGGCCGACACAAACACCGGGCCCATCTAGGAGTGGCACTGCAGTGTCACGCAGGATGTCCCTTCCAAAAAACCCTCCCCAAACAGCACATGACGCAAAGAAAAAGAAAAGAAAAAAGAGGTGCAAGATGGAATTGTCCTTGGGCCCTCCCACCCACCCTTATGTTGTATAAACAAAACAGGACATGCACACTTTAACCAACCCATCATTTCAGTGACAGGGTCTGCCACACGACTGTGACTGATATGACGGGTTGGTTTGGACCCCCCCCAAAAAAGAAGCAATTAATCTCTCCTTGCACAAACTGGCTCTACAGAGGCAAGATGTCCACCTCATCATCACCCTCCGATATATCACCGTGTACATCCCCCTCCTCACAGACTATCAATTCGTCCCCACTGGAATCCACCATCTCAGCTCCCTGTGTACTTTGTGGAGGCAATTGCTGCTGGTCAATGTCTCCGCGGAGGAATTGATTATAATTCATTTTAATGAACATCATCTTCTCCACATTTTCTGGATGTAACCTCGTACGCCGATTGCTGACAAGGTGAGCGGCGGCACTAAACACTCTTTCGGAGTACACACTTGTGGGAGGGCAACTTAGGTAGAATAAAGCCAGTTTGTGCAAGGGCCTCCAAATTGCCTCTTTTTCCTGCCAGTATAAGTACGGACTGTGTGACGTGCCTACTTGGATGCGGTCACTCATATAATCCTCCACCATTCTATCAATGTTGAGAGAATCATATGCAGTGACAGTAGACGACATGTCCGTAATCGTTGTCAGGTCCTTCAGTCCGGACCAGATGTCAGCATCAGCAGTCGCTCCAGACTGCCCTGCATCACCGCCAGCGGGTGGGCTCGGAATTCTGAGCCTTTTCCTCGCACCCCCAGTTGCGGGAGAATGTGAAGGAGGAGATGTTGACAGGTCGCGTTCCGCTTGACTTGACAATTTTGTCACCAGCAGGTCTTTCAACCCCAGCAGACTTGTGTCTGCCGGAAAGAGAGATCCAAGGTAGGCTTTAAATCTAGGATCGAGCACGGTGGCCAAAATGTAGTGCTCTGATTTCAACAGATTGACCACCCGTGAATCCTTGTTAAGCGAATTAAGGGCTCCATCCACAAGTCCCACATGCCTAGCGGAATCGCTCCGTGTTAGCTCCTCCTTTAATGTCTCCAGCTTCTTCTGCAAAAGCCTGATGAGGGGAATGACCTGACTCAGGCTGGCAGTGTCTGAACTGACTTCACGTGTGGCAAGTTCAAAGGGCATCAGAACCTTGCACAACGTTGAAATCATTCTCCACTGCGCTTGAGACAGGTGCATTCCACCTACTATATCGTGCTCAATTGTATAGGCTTGAATGGCCTTTTGCTGCTCCTCCAACCTCTGAAGCATATAGAGGGTTGAATTCCACCTCGTTACCACTTCTTGCTTCAGATGATGGCAGGGCAGGTTCAGTAGTTTTTGGTGGTGCTCCAGTCTTCTGTACGTGGTGCCTGTACGCCGAAAGTGTCCCGCAATTCTTCTGGCCACCGACAGCATCTCTTGCACGCCCCTGTCGTTTTTAAAAAAATTCTGCACCACCAAATTCAAGGTATGTGCAAAACATGGGACGTGCTGGAATTTGCCCATATTTAATGCACACACAATATTGCTGGCGTTGTCCGATGCCACAAATCCACAGGAGAGTCCAATTGGGGTAAGCCATTCCGCGATGATCTTCCTCAGTTGCCGTAAGAGGTTTTCAGCTGTGTGCGTATTCTGGAAAGCGGTGATACAAAGTGTAGCCTGCCTAGGAAAGAGTTGGCGTTTGCGAGATGCTGCTACTGGTGCCGCCGCTGCTGTTCTTGCGGCGGGAGTCCATACATCTACCCAGTGGGCTGTCACAGTCATATAGTCCTGACCCTGCCCTGCTCCACTTGTCCACATGTCCGTGGTTAAGTGGACATTGGGTACAACTGCATTTTTTAGGACACTGGTGAGTCTTTTTCTGACGTCCGTGTACATTCTCGGTATCGCCTGCCTAGAGAAGTGGAACCTAGATGGTATTTGGTAACGGGGGCACACTGCCTCAATAAATTGTCTAGTTCCCTGTGAACTAACGGCGGATACCGGACGCACGTCTAACACCAACATAGTTGTCAAGGCCTCAGTTATCCGCTTTGCAGCAGGATGACTGCTGTGATATTTCATCTTCCTCGCAAAGGACTGTTGAACAGTCAATTGCTTACTGGAAGTAGTACAAGTGGGCTTACGACTTCCCCTCTGGGATGACCATCGACTCCCAGCAGCAACAACAGCAGCGCCAGCAGCAGTAGGCGTTACACGCAAGGATGCATCGGAGGAATCCCAGGCAGGAGAGGACTCGTCAGAATTGCCAGTGACATTGCCTGCAGGACTATTGGCATTCCTGGGGAAGGAGGAAATTGACACTGAGGGAGTTGGTGGGGTGGTTTGCGTGAGCTTGGTTACAAGAGGAAGGGATTTACTGGTCAGTGGACTGCTTCCGCTGTCACCCAAAGTTTTTGAACTTGTCACTGACTTATTATGAATGCGCTGCAGGTGACGTATAAGGGAGGATGTTCCGAGGTGGTTAACGTCCTTACCCATACTTATTACAGCTTGACAAAGGGAACACACGGCTTGACACCTGTTGTCCGCATTTCTGGTGAAATACTTCCACACCGAAGAGCTGATTTTTTTGGTATTTTCACCAGGCATGTCAACGGCCATATTCCTACCACGGACAACAGGTGTCTCCCCGGGTGCCTGACTTAAACAAACCACCTCACCATCAGAATCCTCCTGGTCAATTTCCTCCCCAGCGCCAGCAACACCCATATCCTCCTCATCCTGGTGTACTTCAACACTGACATCTTCAATCTGACTATCAGGAACTGGACTGCGGGTGCTCCTTCCATCACTTGCAGGGGGCGTGCAAATGGTGGAAGGCGCATGCTCTTCACGTCCAGTGTTGGGAAGGTCAGGCATCGCAACCGACACAATTGGAGTCGGACTCTCCTTGTGGATTTGGGATTTCGAAGAACGCACAGTTCTTTGCGGTGCTACTGCTTTTGCCAGCTTTAGTCTTTTCATTTTTCTAGCGAGAGGCTGAGTGCTTCCATCCTCATGTGAAGCTGAACCACTAGCCATGAACATAGGCCAGGGCCTCAGCCGTTCCTTGCCACTCCGTGTGGTAAATGGCATATTGGCAAGTTTACGCTTCTCCTCCGACAATTTTATTTTAGGTTTTGGAGTCCTTTTTTTACTGATATTTGGTGTTTTGGATTTGACATGCTCTGTACTATGACATTTGGCATCGGCCTTGGCAGACGACGTTGCTGGCATTTCATCGTCTCGGCCATGACTAGTGGCAGCAGCTTCAGCACGAGGTGGAAGTGGATCTTGATCTTTCCCTAATTTTGGAACCTCAACATTTTTGTTCTCCATATTTTAATAGGCACAACTAAAAGGCACCTCAGGTAAACAATGGAGATGGATGGATTGGATACTAGTATACAATTATGGACGGGCTGCCGAGTGCCGACACAGAGGTAGCCACAGCCGTGAACTACCGCACTGTACTGTGTCTGCTGCTAATATATAGACTGGTTGATAAAGAGATAGTATACTCGTAACTAGTATGTATGTATAAAGAAAGAAAAAAAAACCACGGTTAGGTGGTATATACAATTATGGACGGGCTGCCGAGTGCCGACACAGAGGTAGCCACAGCCGTGAACTACCGCACTGTACTGTGTCTGCTGCTAATATATAGACTGGTTGATAAAGAGATAGTATACTCGTAACTAGTATGTATGTATAAAGAAAGAAAAAAAAACCACGGTTAGGTGGTATATACAATTATGGACGGGCTGCCGAGTGCCGACACAGAGGTAGCCACAGCCGTGAACTACCGCACTGTACTGTGTCTGCTGCTAATATATAGACTGGTTGATAAAGAGATAGTATACTCGTAACTAGTATGTATGTATAAAGAAAGAAAAAAAACCACGGTTAGGTGGTATATACAATTATGGACGGGCTGCCGAGTGCCGACACAGAGGTAGCCACAGCCGTGAACTACCGCACTGTACTGTGTCTGCTGCTAATATATAGACTGGTTGATAAAGAGATAGTATACTCGTAACTAGTATGTATGTATAAAGAAAGAAAAAAAAAACACGGTTAGGTGGTATATACAATTATGGACGGGCTGCCGAGTGCCGACACAGAGGTAGCCACAGCCGTGAACTACCGCACTGTACTGTGTCTGCTGCTAATATAGACTGGTTGATAAAGAGATAGTATACTCGTAACTAGTATGACTATAAAGAAAGAAAAAAAAACCACGGTTAGGTGGTATATACAATTATGGACGGGCTGCCGAGTGCCGACACAGAGGTAGCCACAGCCGTGAACTACCGCACTGTACTGTGTCTGCTGCTAATATATAGACTGGTTGATAAAGAGATAGTATACTCGTAACTAGTATGTATGTATAAAGAAAGAAAAAAAAACCACGGTTAGGTGGTATATACAATTATGGACGGGCTGCCGAGTGCCGACACAGAGGTAGCCACAGCCGTGAACTACCGCACTGTACTGTGTCTGCTGCTAATATAGACTGGTTGATAAAGAGATAGTATACTCGTAACTAGTATGTATGTGTAAAGAAAGAAAAAAAAACCACGGTTAGGTGGTATATACAATTATGGACGGGCTGCCGAGTGCCGACACAGAGGTAGCCACAGCCGTGAACTACCGCACTGTACTGTGTCTGCTGCTAATATATAGACTGGTTGATAAAGAGATAGTATACTCGTAACTAGTATGTATGTATAAAGAAAGAAAAAAAAACCACGGTTAGGTGGTATATACAATTATGGACGGGCTGCCGAGTGCCGACACAGAGGTAGCCACAGCCGTGAACTACCGCACTGTACTGTGTCTGCTGCTAATATATAGACTGGTTGATAAAGAGATAGTATACTCGTAACTAGTATGTATGTATAAAGAAAGAAAAAAAAACCACGGTTAGGTGGTATATACAATTATGGACGGGCTGCCGAGTGCCGACACAGAGGTAGCCACAGCCGTGAACTACCGCACTGTACTGTGTCTGCTGCTAATATAGACTGGTTGATAAAGAGATAGTATACTCGTAACTAGTATGTATGTATAAAGAAAGAAAAAAAAACCACGGTTAGGTGGTATATACAATTATGGACGGGCTGCCGAGTGCCGACACAGAGGTAGCCACAGCCGTGAACTACCGCACTGTACTGTGTCTGCTGCTAATATATAGACTGGTTGATAAAGAGATAGTATACTCGTAACTAGTATGTATGTATAAAGAAAGAAAAAAAAACCACGGTTAGGTGGTATATACAATTATGGACGGGCTGCCGAGTGCCGACACAGAGGTAGCCACAGCCGTGAACTACCGCACTGTACTGTGTCTGCTGCTAATATATAGACTGGTTGATAAAGAGATAGTATACTCGTAACTAGTATGTATGTATAAAGAAAGAAAAAAAAACCACGGTTAGGTGATATATACAATTATGGACGGGCTGCCGAGTGCCGACACAGAGGTAGCCACAGCCGTGAACTACCGCACTGTACTGTGTCTGCTGCTAATATAGACTGGTTGATAAAGAGATAGTATACTCGTAACTAGTATGACTATAAAGAAAGAAAAAAAAAACGCGGTTAGGTGGTATATACAATTATGGACGGGCTGCCGAGTGCCGACACAGAGGTAGCCACAGCCGTGAACTACCGCACTGTACTGTGTCTGCTGCTAATATAGACTTGTTGATAAAGAGATAGTATACTACTAATATTATATATACTGGTGGTCAGGTCACTGGTCACTAGTCACACTGGCAGTGGCACTCCTGCAGCAAAAGTGTGCACTGTTTAATTTTAATATAATATTATGTACTCCTGGCTCCTGCTATAACCTATAACTGGCACTGCAGTGCTCCCCAGTCTCCCCCACAATTATAAGCTGTGTGAGCTGAGCACAGTCAGATATATATATACATTGATGCAGCACACTGGGCTGAGCAGTGCACACAGATATGGTATGTGACTGAGTCACTGTGTGTATCGTTTTTTTCAGGCAGAGAACGGATATATTAAATAAAACAAACAACTGCACTGTCTGGTGGTCACTGTGGTCGTCAGTCACTAAACTCTGCACTCTCTTCTACAGTATCACAGCCTCAGGTCAATCTCTCTCTCTCTCTCTCAACCCTAATCTAAATGGAGAGGACGCCAGCCACGTCCTCTCCCTATCAATCTCAATGCACGTGTGAAAATGGCCGCGACGCGCGGCTCCTTATATAGAATCCGAGTCTCGCGATAGAATCCGAGCCTCGCGAGAATCCGACAGCGTCATGATGACGTTCGGGCGCGCTCGGGTTAACCGAGCAAGGCGGGAAGATCCGAGTCGCTCGGACCCGTGAAAAAAAACATGAAGTTCGTGCGGATTCGGATTCAGAGAAACCGAACCCGCTCATCTCTAGTAAATACCTGTATTTCTTTGCTCTTAGAATTGGGCAGGTGGAAGTACACACTGATGATGATTTGTAGTAAATTAGGCGCATGTACCACTTACTGTATGCTGTAGTATACGAATCTCAAGATGCATGCAGCTCTGTATGCTCTATGTGCAAATGCTTTTGCATGTTTCTATTACGTAATGAACACTCATGTAACAAGGGTGTAAAGAATAAACATTGGTGTGAAGCATGCTATGTGCAGGGCCACTGAGATCTCCTGTGGGCTCAACTATTGGGGGAGAATGGCAAGTGCTGCCTACAGGTCTGCCATGCCAGGGAAAAATGTTGGGAGTGTTGCCTAATCACGGGAGGGTGGGAAAAAAAGCCTTTGTAGAGCCGAGCAGAGGGCCACCTTGAACCCCTCAGCCAGGAGCAATTTGAGGGAGAGCACGATCAGTGTGGTCGCTTTCCCCTATCCGCACAGCAACAGGCAGAGGCTCAGCAGCAGCAGCAACAGCCTCTCTGCCTCACTGCAGCCCAGCAGACTACAGTGTGTGCTGTGCTGACAAGATGACAGGTCATGCTGCTGCTGTCCGGTAAGTGAGGTGGGGGAGGGAGGGGGGATGTGGTGGACCCGGGACCCTCCATCAGACCTGGGCCCGGGTAATAGGTACCCCTCTCGGTGGCCCTAAGAATGGCCACAGGAGGTGGTGTGATCCACCTGGGCCCGGGTAATAGGCACCCCTCTCGGTGGCCCCAGGAATGGCCACAGGAGGTGGTGTGATCCAGCTGGGCCCGGGTAATAGGCACCCTTCTCGGTGGCCCTAGGAATGGCCACAGGAGGTGTTGTGATCCACCTGGGCCCGGGTAATAGGCACCCTTCTCGGTGGCCCTAGGAATGGCCACAGGAGGTGGTGTGATCCACCTGGGCCCAGGTAATAGGCACCCTTCTCGGTGGCCCTAGGAATGGCCACAGGAGGTGGTGTGATCCACCTCCCTGTTCAGTACTTTCCTACCTACTCTGCATCTAGGGCCTCTACAGAGACCAGTGTCTGTAATTCCTACTTCTTCCCCCACAGCACCCCTGGTTATGTGTACAGTACAGTAGATCAGTAGTCAATAGAGAAGTGCAGTTTCATTCCACAGAAATAACAAAGTAAAAAATTACAAGTGCGCTGTCAACAGCATCTGGTATAGGGATGGTCTAAAATCCCTTAATACATAGCAAATACAAGAAAACAGGTGGGTATATATAAAATCCCTTCTCTAAAATATGCAGATGCAATAATAATAAACAGTACATGGATTATTGCCACCAATGGAGAAGTATATGTATATTGCGATACAAGAGAAGTTCCACTTCTGTACTCCTGTATAGTACAGGAAACTTGGCTAGGACACCTTCCCGTGTAAACAGTCACTAGGTATGCAATGGGTTTACCGGATATGTTGAAGCATAGATCACATGATGTAGCATCAGCCTTAGGTGGAGTCCAATTATGGCTGGAAGGATGATCCGGAATTTAAAGTGCTGCAGGGTAAAGTCTCAAAATGGAGCAGGTGTCTAAAGGTGTGCCAAGATGTAGCAGAAGTTAAAGTCACAGCAGAGTGGAAAGGCTCAAGCTCTACGCGATATGCTGGTTCCAGAGCATCCAGCTTCCTCAGAAAAATTCTCTTGTATCGCAATATACATATACATCTCCATTGGTGGCAATAATCCACGTACTGTTTATTATTTTTGCATCTGCATATTTTAGAGAAGGGATTTAATTATCTTTGTTATTTTAGATAGTAAAATCAGATTATTTTAGTTTTAAAACAACCGTCCATTCGTTATTTTTGTAATTCAGCCAGCGCTGGTATACCCACCTGTTTTCTTCATTCCACAGAAATCTGAATCCACACAAATTTTGTGGGTCCGAAAAGAACCAAAACCCAGTATGGATCCCCCAAGGAGATTTAATCAGAATTGAGTCAAGGTACGAATTTGATTTATCGGAATTTGGATTTTTAATCCGAATTTCAGAGTTTAGATTTAAAACATTTGATTTCAGCTGTTAATATGATTTTTATTTTTTATTTTTCAATGATTATCGATTTTTTTTATCCGTTTTAATCCGAACCGAAATCCGAATCCGACACAAAACACTTGACAGTGGTTTTGCCAAAACCAAAACCTGCTCTTGGATTCGGCACACAAATCATGACCAGCCCTATTTTACATAGGGTTTTATAGTTGGCCAAAGTCAATCTCCAGTAATACCTCTAAATAAGGATGTGCATTTACATTTTCCCCTGTATTTCCCTACAAAATGCATATTTTGCACCCAGTAACTGGATTTGATCTTAACTCCAAATCATGCCTCTTATTGTTTCCATAACTGGAAAAATTCAGTGTCAGCCTTCAAGGCTGATTAACGTGGGAATAGCAGAGAAAGAACAAAAATATGAACTGATTATAGTCTTCTATTTTGGTAATACTTAAAGCAGACTGCTTGCTAGGCTAGCTATTTGTTTGTGTAATCCTTACTAACAATCAGAATTATTTTAGATGTGGATTGGTAACATTTTGCTGCTTCTTATTTGCGATCAGGGCACTGGAAGCACATCAGTCTGCTATCCTTGTATTGCAGATCTCTGTGTACACCCATCAGCCAATCAGAAAAGGGAAAAATGTTAAAGATTGAATATGTTTTCCTAAGATAATTGACTGTTGGTTGGCCACACATATCCACAAAAATGAGGGATAACTTAAGTTGTTTTTATTTTAACTATTTGTTTTATACTATTTGTTTTATACAGATAATTCTGAACTTTAAAGTGGACTTGCAGTTATGACCATATATGGGGCTTAATTCAGACCTGATCACTGGGCAGCGATTTATGCAGGCCAGAGATCATATAGTCGCCACCCACTTGGGGAGTGTATTTTTGCTGTGCGAACGCATGTGTAGCAGAGCTGCACAAACTGATTTTGTGCAGTTTTACTTACTTACTTAGCCGATGCGATCAATTCAGCCTGTCCAGGACCGGAATTGACGTCAGACACCCTCCCTTCCAATGCTTGGACATGCCTGCGTTTTTTCAGACACTCCCTGAAAATGGTCAGTTGCCACCCACAAACGCCCTCTTCCTGTCAGTCACCTTGCGATTGCCCATGCGATCGCTTTTTTCGCACCATCTCGTCGCTATGCATCGATCCCCGTTGCTGCGGTCATCGCGCCTGCGCTTTGCGGTGCATGCGCAGTTCAGACTTGATCGCAGGATGTGAGAAAATGCAGCCTAGCGATCAGGTCTGAATTACCCCCATTGCCAGATGGAGTTGGTTGCAGCTAGTTTTATGGAACTTGTAAGTAGAGATGTGCAGCGGGCATTTTTCGGGTTTTGCGTTTTGGTTTTGGATTCGGTTACGCAGTCGTGTTTTGGATTCGGACGCGTTTTGGCAAAACCTCCCTTTAGAATTTTTGTCGGATTCGGGTGCGTTTTGGATTCGGGTTTTTTTTTTTTTTTTAAACCCTCAAAAACAGCTTAAATCATAGAATTTGGGGGTAATTTTGATCCTATAGTAATATTAACCTCAATAACCATAATTTCCACTCATTTCCAGTCTATTCTGAACACCTCACACCTCACAATATTATTTTTAGTCCTAAAGGCTGCACCGAGGTAACTGGATGACTAAGCTAAGCGACCCAAGTGGTCAGCACCAACACTTGGCCCATCTAGGAGTGGCACTGCATTGTCAGACAAGAGGCAGATATCAAAAAAAGGCCCCTAACAGCACATGATGCAAAGACAAAAAAAATAGGATTTTAATAGCTACCGGTAAATCCTTTTCTCTTAGTCCGTAGAGGATGCTGGGGATGCTTCAAGAACCATGGGGTATAGACGGGATCCGCAGGAGACATGGGCACTTTAAGACTTTAAAAGGGGTGTGAACTGGCTCCTCCCTCTATGCCCCTCCTCCAGACTCCAGTTATAGGAACTGTGCCCAGGGAGACGGACATTTCGAGGAAAGAATTTATTGATAAACCACGGTGAACATTTTAACAGCTCACACCTCCAGTATGCCGCAGAACGTGGCATTCAATTGAACACCAGCCGACGGCATGAAGAATATGCAGCAATACGCTGACATAAAACGTAACACAACCTATGTGTGTAAACACAACAAGTAACAGCATAACGCATGCTATGGCATGAATATCGTCAGCAACAGGCTGACTTAAACACAACACACCTTGTGTGTAAACATACCCAATGACTGCAGATACAGTAGGCACTGGGACGGGCGCCCAGCATCCTCTACGGACTAAGAGAAAAGGATTTACCGGTAGGTATTAAAATCCTATATTCTCATACGTACTAGAGGATGCTGGGGATGCTTCAAGAACCATGGGGTTTATACCAAAGTTCTAGAACGGGCGGGAGAGTGCGGATGACTCTGCAGCACCGATTGACCAAACAAGAGGTCCTCCTCAGCCAGGGTGTCAAACTTGTAAAACTTCGCAAAGGTGTTTGATCCCGACCAAATAGCAGCTCGGCAAAGCTGTAATGCCGAGACCCCTCGGCAGCCGCCCAGGATGAGCCCACCTTTCTGGTAGAATGGGCCTTCACCGATTTCGGTAACGGCAATCTCGCCATAGAATGAGCCTGCTGAATCGTATTCCAGATCCAGCGTGCAATAGTCTGCTTGGAAGCAGGAGCCCCAATCTTGTTGGGAGCCCACAGGACAAACAGAGCCTCTGTTTTCCTAACCTGAGCCGTACTGGTGACATATATTTTCAAAGCTCTGACCACATCGAGAGACTTCAATTCCGCCAAGATGTCAGTAGCCACTGGCACCACAATAGGCTGGTTTACGTGAAACAATGAAACCGCTTTTGGCAGAAAATTGCTGACGAGTTCTCAACTCCGCTCTATCTGCATGGAAGATTAAATATGGCTTTTCTGAGACAAAACCACCAATGCAGACACCCGCCTTGCGGATGCCAAGGTCAACAGCATGACCACTTTCGAAGTAAGGAATTTCAACTCAACCTTACGTAAAGGTTCAAACCAATGAGATTGCAGGAACTGCAACACCACATTAAGATCCCATGGTGCCACTGGGGGCACAAAGGGAGGTTGGATGTGCAGCACGCCCTTCACGAAGGTCTGAACTTCTGGAAGGGAGGCCAATTCTTTCTGAAAGAAAATAGATAAGGCCGAAATTTGTACATTAATGGAGCCTAACCTTAGGCCCACATCCACACCTGCTTGCAAAAAATGGAGCAAATGCACCCGCTGAATTTTTTTCGTAGAAGCCTTCTTGGATTTACACCAAGACACATATTTTCACCAAATACGGTGGTAAAGCGTCGCCGTCACTTCTTTTCTAGCCTGAAGCAGTGTGGGAAAGACTTCACTGGGAATACCCTTTCGGGCTAGGATATGGCGTTCAACCGCCATGCCGTCAAACGCAGACGCGGTAAGTCTTGATACACGCACGGTCCTTGCTGTAACAGGTCCTCTCGTAGAGGAAGAGGCCAGGGATCTCCTATGAGTAATTCTTGAAGATCTGGATACCAAGCCCTCCTTGGCTAGTCCGGAACAATGAGGATCACCTGAACCTTTGTTCTTCTTATGATCTTTATCACCTTCGGAAAGAGTGGAAATGGAGGGAACCCATTGACCGACTGAAACACCCACGGTGTCACCAGGGCGACCACCGCTATTGCTTGAGGGTCCCTCGACCTGGAACCATATCTCTGAAGTTTCTTGTTGAGGCGAGACGCCATCAAGTCCACTTGAGGAATTCCCCAAAGACCAGTTGTCTACACCCGGAATGAAGACCGCTAACAGAGCGTTTACACACCTTTCCGCCCAGCTGAAAACTTTTGTAACTTCTGCCTTTGCTGCTTTGCTCTTCGTTCCGCCCTAGCGGTTTACTTACGCCACTGCTGTTAAGTTGCCCGACTGAATTAAGACAGGCAGATCGCAAAGAAGCTGTTCCGCTTGCAGAAGGCCGTTGTAAATAGCCCTTAATTCCAGAATTTTTATTGCAGACAAGCTTCCCGGCTTGACCGTTTTCCCTGGAAATTCTTCCCCTTGAAAGACTGCTCCCCAGCCTCGGAGACTTGCATCCATTGACACCAGGATCCAATCCTGGATCCCGAACCATCGTCCCTCTAGGAGGTGAGAACTCTGCAGCCACCATATGAGAGATATTCTGGTCCTGGAAAATAGGATTATTTTCCGGTGCATGTGCAGGTGAGACCCGGACCACATGTCCAACTGGTCCAGCTAAAACCACTCTGGCATTTAACCTGCTCACCGAATGGCCTCGTAGGCCGCAACCATCTTCATCAATGGAACGTATTGATGGATTTACACTGTTGCAAATCTGATCCGACTCTAGATCCTCAGAGCTCTTTCCACTGGAAGAAACAAACTCTCAACAGTTCTGTATCTAACCTTATTCCCAACTCCGACATCCGCATCGTTGGGATCAACAGTGATTCTGGCAAGTTCAGGAGCCAACCACTGTGTTGAAGAACTGTCAGAGAGAAAACAATGATTTGCACCACTTGTTTCTTGACCTCGCCGCAGTCAGGAGAGCGTCCCAGTACAGAATAATAATAATGGCTTTTACTATTAAAGGAAAACCATCATGCTGCCATCACTTCAGTGAATTGGCAATGACAATCCTGAATAGCAAACCCAGGTAAGCCTAATGCGGAAGAAACCGTACTTAGACCCTCTTTCTCCTTTTACAGATTGGAGATCCCTACCCTGAGAGATTCCATCTTGTAGTTCAACTTCTTAAGTAGAATTTTTTTGTGATTGTTCTGACCGAGCTGTCCGGGCTCAGAAGCATGAAAAAGCTTAAATAACAGCTTTTTTTTTGTGACCGGGACAGCAGGACAATGTCCTGATCCTGACCCAATTCGTGTATGGCGTCGCATACTACCTCCCCGTCCAGAGGAGAGTCGGTAAGATCTATTTGAAAAATCAGTGAGGGGAATCGTCTGGAAACTCCAGTATGTCCCCCTTGGGACTCTATTCTTAACTCACTGGTCCATGTCCATTCCAGGACTGACTGAAGAGTATTAGACGTGGTCCCACTGGTGTGGGCTCCCACAAGATAGACCCAGTGACATGCGGTGGATGTGGTAGAAACAGAGGATGATTTCTGCTTCAGCGAACCTGAAAAGGCTGCTGACCTCTTACCTTTTCACCTTCCTCTACCTGCAAAGAAGGAGAAAAACCGTATCCATCCGGTTGAAATGACTGCATCCTACAAAAAAGCGTCACCAACCGTTGTGAGGGAACATAGCTCAAGAAGGTAGACTTACCAGTGGTATCTGCCGAGATCAACTTAACAAAGCCATCCCCAAACCAGGTTTCACCTTCATAGGGAAGATACTCCAGTACTTCTCGGAGTCAGCCTCAGCATTCCATTTGTGAATCCACAACGTCTTCCTAGTCGAGACCGCCATGGAAGTGGCCCGCGAACCCAAGAGTCCTACATCCCTTGTAGTCGCACGGCAGTATGCTGCAATGATATAGACATGACTCAACTTCAGGAGTACCCTGCATACAACTACTCCCCCATGCGCATATAATGCTAGTATAATCAACGTACATGCGGACACATAATTAGGGTATCACATATCTTCCTGCATACGATCCTTTGTGACAGAGCCCTGTGCAGAACAGGGGTGACTCTCACTTTCTTCTATCAATGAGAAGGAATAACTTTACCTCAGCATTCATTATAAAAATATATATATATATATATATATATATATACATAAATATACCTTCAAATGCCCCTATACACACATATATCTATATATATATATATATCTAATACGTATACATATATCCTTTTTTCAGGAACAGCAGGGTCCCTAGTGAGGTTAATACATTCCAATGTGTATGAACAGGTACTGAATGGCGATTTTGTGGATCTGATCAGGAAACATTATGGTCGACATAAAAAACATTATTCGAGTCGATCTCAGGGAGTAGTAACTGGGCAAAATAAAATTTTTGCGATCCCGAGGGGTCTGAGAGAAATCAATTCTATGAATATGACTCCCTCCATAAATATTATCGCGTCTGTGATCGTGCCACAGACCAATGTAACCTTACTATACATAAATATACATATAGGTATAGCATTTTCTGATATCACATTATCATGTCATTATCCACCCAGTCAGATATTGTTGGTGCCAACAGGGTCACCCCCACGTCTATGTTTCCCATATAGTTTTCTCTTGGGAAAAATATGTCTCTACTGACATGTTGACATTGATTTACATGTACCAAGTACTATTAGGAGTCGACAGTGCCGACATAGTCATTCGCTTTGTGGCAGAGCACTCAGCCTCAGATATGCCGACACACATGTACCAAATACCCACCGACATTACACTGGCTAGAAGGGATAGACCCCAGTACATTCTGTCATGGAAACACATAAGGAGTTTACCAGCTCATTTACACAGCGCTCATGATATAGTGCTTTTATTTTTAACTTATATTGCACCAAACAACTGTGCCCCCCATCGTTTTTCACTCTGATCTGTACAGCAGTGTTTTGGAAGGACCAGCGTCTCTGTGAGGAGAAAATGGCGCTGGTTAGAGCTGTGAGGGCTAAGCCACGCTCCCTTAATGGCGCGCTTCAGTCCCGCTTATTTTTATATATTTATACTGGCGGGGTCTGTATTTAGTGCCCAGGCACTGTATACTCTCAAGCCAGTTGCCATTGAGGTTTTTATGCTGCCCAGGGCGCCCCCCCTGCAGTGCCGTTTTGTATGTGGGAGCATGGCGCGCAGCGCAGCCGCTGCGTGGTACCTCAAAAGCCATCACTGAAATCTTCTGCCGTCACTGAAGTCTTCTGATCTTCTTCTACTCACCCGGCTTCTGACTTCTGGCTCTGCAAGGGGGGTGACAGCGCGGCTCCGGGAACGAGCATCTAGGCGTACCTAGCGATCAGACCCTCTGGAGCTAATGGTGTCCAGTAGCCTAAGAAGCAGAGCCTTGAAACTCACAGAAGTAGGTCTGCTTCTCTCCCCCTCAGTCCCACGATGCAGGGAGCCTGTTGCCAGCAGGTCTCCCTGAAAATAATAAACCTAACATAAAGTCTTTTTTCTGAGAAACTCTGGAGAGCTCCTCAGTGTGCATCACCAGTCTCACTGGGCACAGAATCTAACTGGAGTCTGGAGGACGGCATAGAGGGAGGAGCCAGTTCACACCCCTTTTAAAGTCTAAAAGTGCCCATGTCTCCTGCGGATCCCGTCTATACCCCATGGTTCTTGAAGCATCCCCAGCATCCTCTAGGACGGGTGGTCTTCAGTATGCCGAATGTCGGGATCCCGGCGCACATTATACCGGTGCCGGAATCCCGACACCCGGCATACCGGCAGCTATTCTCCCTCGTGGGGGTCCACGACCCCCCTGGAGGGAGAATAAAATAGTGTGGCGCGCCACCGTGCCCGCAGCGTGGCGAACGCAGCGAGCCCGCAAGAGGCTCCTTAGCGCTCACCACGCTGTCGGTATGCCGGCGGTCGGGCTCCCGGCGCCGGTATGCTGGTTGCCGGGAGCCCGAGCGCCGGCATACCGTACTACACCCCTCTAGTACGTATGAGAAAAGGTGCACCAAGGTTGCTGTAGGCCTAAGCTTAACGACACAACCACCTGGCCCATCTAGTAGTCTCACGCAGTGGCTGAATGTCAAGAGTGGGCCGCAATTGTTCGGTCCACTGACAGCATCTCCAGCACGCTCCAGTCACTTTAAAAAAAATATGCAATTTGTGGACTTATACGGCAGTACTCCAGGACTAATACAGCAGTACCCCTGGACTCATACGGCAGTGTCACACAGGATGGCACTTTTCAAAAACTAGGCCCCAAACAGTACCTTATTTGGCAAGATCACTGTAATAATTATAAATCACTGATATTAATTGGTAAAATCACTGTAATGCTACGTCCAAATCACTGGAATTATTTGGCAAGATCACTGTAATTAATAATTATAAATCACTGATATTAATTGGTAAAATCACTGTAATGCTACATCCAAATCATTGGAATTAATTGGCAAAATCTCGCTATCGCCTGCCTAGTGAAGTGGAATCTAGATGGGATTTGGTACCGGGGACACAATAACTTCATCAATTGTCTAAATCCCACTGCACTAATGGCGGATAACGGGCGCACTTCTAACAGCGCACTGATTATACTGAGCACTGATTATACTGAGCACTGATTATACTGATCACTGATTATACTGAGCACTGATTTTACTGAGCACTGATTATACTGATCACTGATTATACTGAGCACTGATTTTACTGAGCACTGATTTTACTGAGCACTGATTTTACTGAGCACTGATTATACTGATCACTGATTATACTGATCACTGATTTTACTGAGCACTGATTATACTGAGCACTGATTATACTGAGCACTGATTGATTATACTTCTCCCTCTGTCACTTATCACTAATTTTACTGAGCACTGATTATACTGAGCACTAATTTTACTGAGCACTGATTATACTGATCACTGATTATACTGAGCACTGATGATACTACGGAGAACTGACACTGAGCAGCACGATGCAGCACAAGACACTGAGCACTGACCAGTGATACTGAGCACTGATGATACTACTGAGCAGTGATACTGAGCACTGATGATACTACTGAGAACTGACACCGAGCAGCACAATGCAGCACAAGACACTGTACTAGTATTAATGAGCAGCACAAAAGCCCTCTGGAATTGTCACCCCCCAGATACCACTGTGACTGGAATGATGATGACCTATGCACAGTCACAGGACACTACCACATTACCCTACAGCAGCAAGATGCAGCACAAGACACTGGACTATTAGTAATGTACTTTAGTATACTGAGCACCACACAATGCAGCACAAGACAATGCGCACTGATATTGAGCATTGATGAGGATGCTAGAACTGACACGGAGCAGCAAGATGCAGCAATGGACTATTGTACTGTAGTATTATATACGGGTCACCACAATGCAGCACTGATACTGAGCACAGATATTGAGCACTGATGAGGATACTAGAACTGACACGGAGCAGCAAGATGCAGCAATGGACTATTGTTTTGTAGTATTATATACTGGTCACCACAATGCAGCACTGATACTGAGCACAGATATTGAGCACTGATGAGGATACTAGAACTGACACAGAGCAGCAAGATGCAGCAATGGACTATTGTACTGTAGTATTATATACTGGTCACCACAATGCAGCACAGATATTGAGCACTGATGAGGATACTAGAACTGACACGGAGCAGCAAGATGCAGCAATGGACTATTGTACTGTAGTATTATATACTGGTTACCACAATGCAGCACTGATACTGAGCACAGATATTGAGCACTGATGAGGATACTAGAACTGACACGGAGCAGCAAGATGCAGCAATGGACTATTGTACTGTAGTATATACTGGTCACTACAATGCAGCACTGATACTGAGCACAGATATTGAGCACTGATGAGGATACTAGAACTGACACGGAGCAGCAAGATGCAGCAATGGACTATTGTACTGTAGTATTATATACGGGTCACCACAATGCAGCACTGATACTGAGCACAGATATTGAGCACTGATGAGGATACTAGAACTGACATGGAGCAGCAAGATGCAGCAATGGACTATTGTTTTGTAGTATTATATACTGGTCACCACAATGCAGCACTGATACTGAGCACAGATATTGAGCACTGATGAGGATACTAGAACTGACACAGAGCAGCAAGATGCAGCAATGGACTATTGTACTGTAGTATTATACACTGGTCACCACAATGCAGCACTGATACTGAGCACAGACATTGAGCACTGATGAGGATACTAGAACTGACACGGAGCAGCAAGATGCAGCAATGGACTATTATACTGTAGTATTATATACTGGTCACCACAATGCAGCACTGGTACTGAGCACAGATATTGAGCACTGATGAGGATACTAGAACTGACACGGAGCAGCAAGATGCAGCAATGGACTATTGTTTTGTAGTATTATATACTGGTCACCACAATGCAGCACTGATACTGAGCACAGATATTGAGCACTGATGAGGATACTAGAACTGACACGGAGCAGCAAGATGCAGCACTCGACTATTGTACTGTAGTATACTGGTCACCACAATGCAGCACTGATACTGAGCACAGATATTGAGTTGATATTAAGCTTTCCACTGAGAGAACGTAGCCACATCCTCTCCACTCTCTCTACAATGCACGAGTGAATATGGCGGCGACGCGTGACTCTTTATATGGAATCCGAATCTCGCGAGAATCCGACAGCGGGATGATGACGTTTTGCCTCGTTCGGGTTTTCCGACTAAGGTGGGAAGAACCGAGGCTGCCTAGGACACGTGTAAACCACGTGGAGTTCGGGTGGGTTCGGTTCTCGGAGAACCGAACCCGCTCATCTCTACTTGTAAGGCATATTCTCTGCCAGTCAGGGCCGGATTAACAATGGGGCTACTGGAGCTGCAGCTCCAGGCCCACCAGCAAAATAGGCCCACAGCAACTGCATACTGCTGTGCTGAAGTAAATAGGAAAAAAGATTTCCTTATAACAGGTGGCCAGTGACGCTGTGGTCTGGGGGGCACAGCAGCAGATCCACCCAACAAGCAACTCTGCTCTATTACGGCCGGCTGCAGGGCACTCGGGCCCAGCAGCACTGCAGTGTATAAATGAGGGGGACGAGTGGGAAGGGACTAGGGCCGGCTCTGCTATCACTGCATACGCGGCTAATAAAACACAGCGAATAGGGTGCTGGGCAGCCCGGACTACGTCCCCAGCCTTCCCGGAGCCAATGCTGCATCCCGGGCTGCTCTGGCGACTCCTGCGGTGTTCCTTTCATTAGCGGCCGTGGAAGGATGGGCCTCCCATTTTACTTTCAGTGTGTCCGGTGCTGGTAGGGCAGATACCCCAAAGCCCACTATTTCAGCATTACCGGAGCCACCATCCGCCACGAACAGGTAATATAAAGATTATATTACATACTGTAACACAGAGCTCTGTATTATGTAGCAGCAGCACAAGTGAAAGTGCATCCTAAAATTTCCCTCTCCTACCCCCTCCTACCCCCTAACCAAACTAATCCCTTCTTCTCACTCTGTCACCAAGCTAACCCCCCTTCCTCAGGCTAATCCCCCTCCTTCTCCCTCTGTCACCAGGCTAATTCCCCAACTCCTCCCTCTATCATCAGGCTAAACTCCCCTTACTAGCTTAATCTCCCCCTCCTCCCCCATCACCAGACTACCCCTCCCCCTCACCAACCTAATCTCCCCCTCCTCTCTCTGTCACCAGGCTAACCACCGCCAGGCTAATCACCCTCCTCCTCCCTCTGTCACCAGATGAATCCCCCCACCTCCCCCTATAGCCATGCTCACCCCCCCCCAGGCTAATCCCTCTCCTCCCCCTGTCACCAGGCTAATCCGACTCCTCCCTCTGTCACTATGCTAATCCCCCATCACCAGACTAATCTCCCTCCTCCCACCTGCCACCAAACAAACGCCCCTCACCAGACTAATCCCCCCTCCTCCCCCTGTCACCAGGCTATCCCCCCCCCCCTCCACCCACCACCACCACCAGGCTGATTCCCCCCCCACCAGAACACCAGACTGTTCTTCCCCCTGTCTTCCTCCCATCTTTCATTGTTCTTCCCCATATATCCCTCCCATCTTCCTCCCATCTAGCCCCTGTTCTTCTTCCCATTCCCCGTGTGCCTTCCATCTTCTCCTGTTCTTCCACCTGTCTCCCTCCCTTCTTCCTGCCATCTTCCCATCTCCCACTGTTCTTCCCCCTGTATCCCTCTTATCTTCCTCCCATCTAGCCCCTATTCTTATTTCTGTCTCTCTCTCGTCTACCTTCCATCTAGACCCTGTTCGACCTCTTGTCTTTCTGCCATCTTTCACTGTTCTTTCCTCTTTTTCCTCCCCTCTTAATAAAAGAATGATTGTAATATAATAATTCAATAATTAAGAGCTGAGATTTTTCTGTTTCAAACATAAATATATATATATATATATATATATATATATATACACGTGTTTGAATACGCACACAAACGTATACAGCATTGGTCACACCCCCATACAAATAGCCACAACCCCACCATGCTGGCCACACCCCTTGTGGCAGCACACAATAAGCCCTTCATAAATTTCAGCTCCAGGCCCATGAGTACTTTAATCTGGCACTGCTGCCAGTTAATGTACACAGTGATGCCATGCACAGGTGCTTGGCTATAAGTGGCTATATACATTCAAGCTACATCCCACATTACATACTATCCTAATAACACTTCTAGGATGCAAACAAAAAGACCAGTACGTAGGTAAGACAATCCTGGCCACACACAATCAAAACATAAAATACTTATATTAAGAAGAAGTTTCACTCCTAGTGTGTCTCTGATGATAAGTACTTTCATACAGTCTAATAGTCCACCGTGTGCACAAATAATATGGAGTGTTTCATTAATCCACCTATCATGAAATGAATGGGTAAAACTTGTTGTGGGGATGTCTCCACTCCCTCCTGGTAATGCTCTCACACAATTTACCTGGAAAATAGGCATATCTTTCAATTTTCATATACTTCTCTGAGTGATAAAACCTCCAGGATATGGTGATAATAAAAACACTGCATAGTGTAATTCCATTAAAAAAACACATATTTAATCCTTATCACAAAATAAAATTAAAGATAATATATTGCTTTGAAAAATACTAATTACAGGCTGAAACGCGTTAGTAGAGAGGAACTGCATGCATTGTGTGTGTCCTGCAGAGAAAGATTAACCCTGGTTCTGTGATCTACTCAGGGATACAGATACCTTTTAAGGCTTGTATATCATCATCTTTCCGGTTGGAGGCCATTTTACAGCCTTTATCTGTCATTTTGATTTGTGATGTGGATTAAATGTGTCCGTGGAATTAAGCTACACAGTGTATATACAGTATGTAAAACTTACAATTCATATGCATAGAATAGGTATAATAAATTCAATAGTCTTTGCTTGAACAGTTATATATAATAGTTAAGGCTTCTAGCACATATTTTAAGCCCTGGAACTAAGGAGTGGAGTGGAGCCATGGCCAAGTGGGTGAGAAGACTCCAATCTGAGTTGTGAATCCGAGCTCCCATTAAAATGCTCAACAGCAGTACGCTTAAATGGTGGTACCAACTATATCTTGGGGCTGTGGTTGTGTCTCCATGGGATTGGGAATTTTGTACCTGACTACCCATTCCCCCCACCCCCATCCTCGACACTCATGATATTAATTCCTAGTAGTGGATTACATGGAGGAAATAATTTATATATTGTATACCTTAAGGTACTAAAAAGATTCTTGACCTCTGTTGAGTTTAATGAATAGTTTGTACATGCCAGCCTGTAATTTTATTACATACAGTATATTCTCCCTGGCTTTCTTGTATGTTCTGTAGATTTGTGTTACCTGCCACTATTGTTTTCTACCTTTGTTGCCCCAAGATACAACACAGCTCTGTTGTTTGCTTTCCAGTGAATTCAGTTATCGTGAATGAGCAGATTTATGTCTTTTCCCAGGAATATTTAAATAATAACCAAATGTCTGTTGATATAATACATAACAAATAAAGCAAAGAACGGATGTTTAGAAGAATAATATGCGTATTGGCAATCACTACATGAGTGCCTGTACGAGCCCATTAATGAAAAAAAGTGTGCAGAATTGTCAATATCTTTCGTTTGTACAGTATGAATAATGAAGTTTGATGTACAGCTGAATCTCCTTGTATTACAGTATCATCTTCTGCTGCATTCTGCTGAATCATTTCCTTAATCTAGTGCTTATGTGTGGGTTGACTTGAAACATTATAGACTTTGGCAGCTCAAGATCCTTCGCATTCCGTTCTGAGTCGACTTTCTGTCTACCCCAATTTAGTAGATTGCTCAGCTAGAGTGCTCTGTAAAAGACTAAAACATAGCTTGGTAAACAGCCAGTGAAAGCAAATCATAATGTTACATAACATATCTGAAAGTGTTCTTTCATCCTGTGCAATGATCCATGGCAACTGGTGCTGACTTTCCATGCTATGGAAATATTTAAAGCTTTATAAATTCAAAGGAGATACACTTAAGGGCTTATTCTGAGTCGGATGCATTTGTCCCCGCTTTCACATATGGCCGTGGCAGCCTACTTACTAGCTGACACTAATGCATGATTCCACCCATGTATGCAGAGCAACCATGGGTCTGCATGAGAAACGCCAGCCCGCCCACAGTTTTTCCATCTGCAGCCACAACTGTCGTCATTAGGATCTGGATTTGCAGGCACCACATGCTGGGTGCAAAAGATCCATCTGAAACAGGCTTCTCATCTCCGTCTGCACGCTATTGAAGTTGGATTCCATGCCCATGATACTGCCATGACACTCCTACTTGATGGAACAGGTCCTAAAAACGCCCATTCCACATATACAGTGAATCCATACGCTCTTGAAATTTCTACTGCTGGGCGTATGCCTATCCATGCACATGCGCCCTATCAGGCAGAAACCCACCAGATTCATCTGCAAACCTTACTTGCACCCAACTATATAAAGATGTCACCGCAGATGCACCAATTCAGGGTCTAAATGTATATAGATGTCACCGCAGATGCACCGATTCTCAGATTGATGATTGAAGATAAATAAACCTAGCAAACTTCCTGTTTGAGCTACACCTCACTATAAGGCATTTAGTATGGCGTGGGAGGAGACCCAGGTTTAAACATATGGTAATCTTCTGGCGGAAACATCAAGGTGCCAAACAGCTCCCATTATTCTCTTCTTACTGTCAGGAAGTGACACTTAGGATCATAGCTTGGACCAGGACAGAGTAGGAGAGACAGGGGATTTTATAGAGGACATGTCCTCGGTGGTTCCTTTGCGCTATCTCCCTTAGTGTCATAGGATCTCACGTGTTTCACACCCTACAATAGGCCCCTGTTATGATTCTAATACTCAGGTCTGGGGTGATCTTATATGAAAGGACCTGAATATCAGAACGTAATGCTGGGAAAGGGGAAAGGAATGGGAATAGCCCCTGGCGCCCTATCTCCGTTGTCTCGCCCGTGCTGTCAGTACACTCTTGCGAGACTATGGTTGCTTGGGCCCATGGCAGCCGTGTTTGAAGGGCGGATTACGTCTGCCCAACTCCGATGCCCCCTCAGGTCTTAATGAGAGACAAAGAGTGAACCGAGACAGGGTGATAACAAGGGGCCCTCTAACTAAACAACAAGGCCAGGGGCTACTAACAAACCTAAAACTAAAGTATGCGCGGATTACCGCCAGGGAAAAGAACAACCAAAATACTCCACTTGTCCACTCTCCTACACAGCACCGCCGAGTTCCGGAGAGGACTGTGGAAGCGGATACCTCCGCAAATGCTCCAAAACCAGAACACAATATAAAGCGGCCTAGGCCGCAGCACGCGGCAGAGCCGCCACTCACGAAACCAAACGAGATCCTCTAAAGACTGTCACAGGTAAATGAGGACCAGGAGAACTCCTTGGGATGAGATGACAAACACCAAGACTCAGGAACTCAGAGGACTGGAATGACCGGGCACAGCAGACCAGGAACAGACGTTCACCAACATGAGCAGCATGCAGGAAACTATCACCGGCATCTGTGTGAGGCACTGAGAAGGCATTTAGCAGGGAATCCTCCAATCAGAGTCTAGAGCCTGATTATAATGAATGTCGTGCAGCTGCCCTGCTGCACGACCAGAAAACATGTGTGCACAGTTAACACGGGGAACGCGGTCCGTCCGTGGCGTCCCCGTTGCTAGGGTCCCGGCGGCTCGGCGCGCCCGGCGTCCTAGCGTTGCTAGGGAGCCGGTGGCTCAGCGCGCACGGCGTCCTAGCGTTGCTAGGGACCCGGCGGCTCAGCGCGCACGGCGTCCCTAGTTGCTAGGCGCCGGGCCGGGAGGAAGTCCCGGACCGCGGCGCCTAACAGCCCCATGCTTGATCTCTGGAGATGTGTGAGATCTCATGGAGGTACTGTATAACCACTGTCATCTCTCCCCTTACTTCCCTTCTCCATAATTCCTTATTTCCTCCTGGCATTTAACAGGTTGCTTTTCAGACTAGGAATGCTGTGAGGCTGGATAAACTTGCTTTCCTCAGGTCAGTGGAAAGGTCAAGTCTTTTTATGACCTTAGAACTGAATTTGCCCTCTGCCATACTGACCATTGGTGCTTTTTACAGCCTCACCACTTCCTCTCCTCTGCGGGATGCCCAGCATCGGCTGGACTGGACCTAACAGCGCTTGAGGTGATGTGTACTCAATGCACCCCTTCGTATTTCAGGTATACATAAAATCATCGTGCAGGAGCTGTTTGTAATTGACCCATATTTTACACACCTCTGGGATAGAGATCTTGAAAGAAGCACTGACAGTGTAGTGTAAGACAAGCTGTTCCAAGTGACTAATGCTTGTTCTTCCAGCCTAGAGGTGCAGGAGACATACTGTAGAATAAGGTTCTAATGAGGTTGTATAGGTGCCCTGATGTCGTACAAAAATACTGTACATTGCCTTAGTGTGCCCCTCTCTACTAGAGGTGCAACTGGAAAAAAGGCTCCCTGATACACATTTGGTGGGAATGTATTTTATTTGTCCACTTTTGCAATAGGATAATTGACCTAGCTAGGGAGTTGGTTAGATCATCAGTGCTGATTGGTCCTGGGTTTTGGCTTCTCTTCTACTCCGCTACTCAGATGTCCACTGCCGATAAACATGCTGAATTTATTACAACATGATTTAGCTTGGTGGACTTTAACTTGGCTGGGTTGTCTCCTCTCCAGACTTTTGTTTTGTAACTTTTCTGCATCTCCCCATGTCCTAGAAACATCCCCAGCTTGCTGATTTGGTACCTTGCTTCCTTTGCTACCACAGAGATTTCCTGGCCTCTGCGAATGGCAGCTTGTGCTGCACCATGGGTGCTGCAAACCACCCGAAGGTAGCAGAGAGATCCGATGTTGCGTCCAAAGATGCAGGTCAGAACTCTACTGCAGCAGGTGGCTATCACGAATTGGGAGTGGCGGCCACCGTGCTTACCCCTTCGCTGCACATCGGGTCTCTGGGGCGGTCTCCCTGCACTAGGCTTCGGGTTCCAGTGTGCGGTCAGCATGGTCGCCGGCTTTTTTCCGCTCCATGGGCGCCGCCATTGTGCCCAGCGTCCACATGAGCAGAATGGGCCAATAGGGCAACCCGGAGCTCCCCCCACCAATGAGAGCAGAGCGGGCAATTCAAAAGGAGGCGCCGGGCAAAGCTCTGGCGCCTGAGTATCGTCGCGGTCAAGCTACTCCCAGGCTCACGCTGCTTTTCTTGGAGGCTGAGAACACATTTCCAGTGTGTTCTCAGCTTCACTGAGCTCCAGCTTCCCAGCATTTCCAGTGTGTTTCTCAGCTTTCGCTGTGTACCAGTGTTCTTCAGCTTCGTTCACAAGTCATCACTCATTTCTTCAATCAGTGTTCTTCAGCATCGCTCACAAGTCATCACTCAATGCTTCATTCCGTATTCTTCAGCATCTTTCACAAGTCATCACTCATTTCTTCATTCTTCTTCAGCATCACTCACAAGTCATCGCTCATTTCTTCATTCAGCATTCTTCTTCAGCATCGTTCACTAGTCATCACTCATTTCTTCATTTTTCTTCAGCATCGCTCAGACGTCATCACTCATTTCTTCAGTGTTCTTCAGCATTGTTCACAAGTCATCTCTCATTCTTTCGTTCCTCTTCAGCATCATTCACAAGATATCTCTCATTGCTTTATTCAGTATTCTTCAGCATTGCTTTGAAGTCATCATTTAATTTCTTGATTCAGTGTTCTTTGGCATTGTTCTCAAACATCAGTTACTTATAAAGCTGCATGAGGAAGACCTACATCTGGCCGTCATTGTTTTCGACACAGCTACGGTTCCTCTTCCCGACCATCGGAAGAATCCCCGAGTACCTAACTCTCCCATTACAGGTCTGTGACAGAATACTCAGGCCAAATGGACTCGGAGGATCGGAACGCGGAAGCAAGTGCCATACAGAGTTTTGCTTCCCGTGTACAGAGTAAGGAGGCGGCACATGGTCGGTGATGCAGTATCTCCAGGAGTTGTCTAGTCGTCTGGATGAAATACAAGCAACTTTGGCCTCGGTGGCTCCGGGTCCCACTCCAGTTTCCACTCTGTTAGTAGTCTCCAGTAGTGCCAAGCCTTCGGCAGCGGTTAGGTCTTGTCTCCAGCTTCCTATTCCATCCCGATATAATGGAGATTCAAAAGTTTGCCGCTGGTTCTTGAACCAGTGAAATAGTGCATGCTATAAAGACCCCCTTCCCCCACAGTACTTGTGTGCTATGTTCCCCTTGCATGCCCCCGAAACCTCTCCATATGCTATCAGAGTTCATATTACCCCCATAACAAAAAATATATATATTTATGTAAAGATTGTAATCTATCTGTAGGCGATGACCATGGGCACAAAGTTCCCTATTCCTCTTGGCCCCATACATGTACTGTATGCACCCTTCTGGTCCTTATAACTTATGGGATACACTTCCTGTGTACATCTATTGTGTGTGACCTGGATACAAGTAGAAAGAGAATTTATGTTAAATCTGAAAAAGCTAATTTTTATTTTGGTGTTAGCATGCCTATTCGATGCCCAGTTACACTAGCTGTGGTCCAGCTGCACTAGATTGCTGGACTTTGTATCTTTTACTGGCTGCTGTTTAATAAGTGCCAGTACAGAGATGGTGTCTGGTACCTATTTCTGCTGTACTGAGTAAAGTCAGTTTTTCAGTCTAGTGACTGTGACACTAAATGCATTAGTATTGCAAAAACGGTTTTACCTGCAGTTTGTCTAACACATCTTTATTGTTTGGTGAACCAACACTCAGTGGAAATTATGTCTCTAATACTGGAAGCAGACTGTTGATTTGAGGTTACCTTTATGCTTCTCTTAACAAATTAAAACATGTTCCGCAGCGATTGCACAACATGCAGTAATAAGTCATAAACTTGGCTGACTGATGGAAAATCTGAGAAGGGGCCAAGGTCACTTATGTTTGCTGTAGACGAGCTAGAACATAGAAAAGGCAGCCAGCTTGTATAGAAGTCTAAAAAAAATATAACTGACTGGTTTATTTCTTCACTTTGAATTTTGGTTCTACAATGCCCTACCTATTATTAAAGTAAGATAGTAATACAGTTTCCAAGCTTGTTTATTGAATAAAAAAACTATAATCAGGGCCGTCTTTACATATTGGCTCAATGGGCACTTACCCAAGAGCCCCAGAAGTATAGGAGCCCTAGACTGACTGCTGAGGGTCCCCTCTTTCCAGGGGTACCAGATCTTTGAAAATCGGCCCTGGGGAACCAGAGAAATCCGACTTCAAAGCAGTGGTCCCCATCTGAGCCTGTTAAATGCTATTCCCAGCCGGATATCTCGGGTTCTGTCTGACTTCTATTTCCAGGAACTGGAGATATTTGCAGTCAAACAAGCTGCCTCCCACCGGAAAATGATGAATATTAAGCCCACTCCACTATCCACCCCTCCCATGTGTATTAAACACCCCCTACCACCCTGGAAGTCATGTGCCGTGGCCTCTTCATTCAGCCCAATGCCCCTTTCTACAGTTTAGTGTTCTCCCTCCTGCCCCATCTGTGCAGTAAAGAAGTAATTAGCAGAAATTGCTGCTCCTGGTCCTACATGCTGAGCGGAAGACAGAACACCCCATGCTGCCCGCAGGCCAGCAAAGCTGCCGCTGATAGCACCCCACACTCTTACCGCTGGAGGATGGGTAGGGGCACCAGTGCATTGCTGTGCTCAGGGGCATACACTGCTGTTAAGAAGGCCCTGACTATAATATGTTCTAACCATGCCCGCACTGATTACACAGATTTAAATAATTCAGGTGCACTTCTGTTTAGGTTTCAAACAGTGGCGTAACTAGAAATTTTTCTCCCCCAAGCCAAAAAGTTCTTTGGAATGGGCGTGGCTTCGCATAAAGTGGCGTGGCATTGCAGGAAAAGACTACCTTATACCCCAGTTTTGCAACCTGCACGCCCAGACATTGGCCACCACAGGAAAGAAAAATAATCCTGATTCATGCCCCTTACATTATTTGTCATTTTTCCTCCGTATAGTAATGCCCAGTATACATTATGCCACATACTGCAATGGCCCTTAGACATTATGCAACACACAATAATGCACATGACACAATATGCACACACCATAATGCCCCCGACACATTATGCCACACACCGTAATGCCCCCGACACATTATGCCACACACCGTAATGCCTGTGACACATTATGACAGGAATCGCAATGCCCGTTATACATTATGCTACACACTGCAATGCCCCTGATACATAATAGCACATACAATGCCTGTGACACATTATGCCACACACTGCAATGACCCTGAGACATTATACCACATACCACAATGCCCGTGATATAGTATACAACACACCGTAATGCCTGACACATTATGACACACACCGCAATGTCCGTGATACATTATGCCACACACTGCAAATGCAATGACCCTGAGACATTATACCACATACCACAATGCCCGTGATATAGTATGCCACACACCATAATGCCTGTGACACATTATGACACACACCGCAATGTCCGTGATACATTATGCCACACACCGTAATGCCCATTACACATTAAGTCCTACAGTAAGGCTTCTAATTACTTTTAAATTACCTGCTCGTTGCCAGGGGTTTCATGCTCTTGGTTCCATGCACGGTGCCAGGGGTTTTCATGCTCAGGGTGTCATGCTCGTTGCTAGGGGTTTCATGCACTGGGTTTCAAGCTCGTTGCCAGGTGTTTCATGCACTGGGTGTCATGCTCGTTGCCAGGGGTTTCATGCACTGGGTGTCATGCTTGTTCCTAGGGGGTTAGGGGGTAGTGCTTGTTGCTAGGGCTATGCTCCCAGTGCCACATATGTCCCCAGTGCCAGATATTCCCCCACGGTGCCAGGTACTAACATGCCCCCAGTGCCAAATATAGCCCCCCCCAGTGCCACATATGCCCCCAGTGCCAGATATTCCACCACAGTGCCAGGTACTCACATGCCTCCAGTGCCAAATATAGCCCCCCCCCCCATGTGCCAGGTACACATACACCCCCCAGTGCCATATATGCCCCCTCAGTGCACATATGCTCCCCCAGTGCGTGCCCCTGCTCCCCCGCGCTCCCCCTCTGTTTTGTGTTGGAGGGACACGGAGGGCACAGCGCGCGCCTCTCCTGTGTCCCTCCTGGGTCTGCGGCGGGTCTGTTAAAGGAAGTGCCGGTTCGTGAGCCAATCGGAGCTCACGAACGGCACTTCCTTTATTAGACCCGCCGGAGACGCAGGAGGGACATAGGAGAGGCGCGCGCTGTGTCCTCCGTGTCCCTCCTTACAGCAGGGAGGGTTAGTGAGAACAGATTGACATGCGGACGCTCGTCCGCATGTCAATCTGCGGTAAATCAGTGGCGGCACCCCCGCAGCCCCTCGCCTCCAAGCCACCGCGAGGCCTGCGGGGGCAGTAGTTATGCCACTGGTTTCAAACGCCTACCCACTCGGATCCACACAGGCGGATTCCAGTCAATGGCCTAATTCAGAAATGCATGAGGTTTGCACACAATGCATGCTCAATGTATGCACAAAGGCGTTGTTGTGATAAGGACAGAAGGTATCAGGAATGTTGTGATAATCATTCTTTGGCGGTGCCTGGGCCGTGGCTAGTAGTGCAAGCAAAATTGGTATATTCAGTAGGCGTGTTATGGGAGTGTCATGCACAGCCACAGGCATAGGAGGCCATAGCCAGATGGAAAAACTGCCCCTGCCATAGGGCTGCTGTATGTTTTGATGGTGCGACTGATGGTGGCGTATAAGGAGGGACCAATCAATATTACAGCATGTACAGTACATCCGGAAAGTATTCACAGCGCTTCACAAGATTGACAGAAACAAGGCGTTCCTGGGCGTCACCGGACCTTTGCCTGCTGTTTTCGGGGAGTGGTGAATAAAACGCAGGCGTGTCCAGGAGAACGGAGAGCGGATGTTTGACGTCAAAGCCGGCCCCAGCATTGCTGAGATCGTTGCACAGGGTAAGTGTGTCCAGGGCTAGTCTTGTTCTGCTTGACGTTTTTTTAGCTTAGCAGGGCTACACAAGCGATTGCAGCCCTGCTAAGCTAAAATACACTCCCCCATAGGCGTGGACTAGTTGATTGCAGCAGCAGCAAAAAGTTGCTGGCTGCGATCAACTCGGAATGACCACCAATACCCCATAATGACAACGTGAAAAAAGTTTTTGTGATTTTTGCAAATTTATTAAAAATACAAAACTAAGAAATCACATGTACATAAGTATTCACAGCCTTTACCATGAAGCTCAAAATTGAGCTCAGGTGCATCCTGTTTCCATTGATCATCGTTAAGATGTTCCTACAGCTTAATTGGAGTCCACGTGTGGTAAATTCAGTTGATTGGACATGATATGGCAAGGCACACACATGTCTATATAAGGTCCCACACTTAACAGTGCATGTCTGAGCACAAACCAAGCATGAAGTCAAAGGAATTGTCTGTAGACCTCCAAGACAGGATTTTCTCGAGGCACCAATCTGGGGAAGGGTACAGAAAAATATCTGCTGCTTTGAAGGTCCCAATGAGCACAGTGGCCTCCATCATCCATAAATGGAAGAAGTTCAGAACCACCAGGACTCTTCCTACAGCTGGCCAGCCATCTAAACTGAGCGATTGGGGAAGAAGGGACATAGTCATGGAGGTGACCAAGAACCCGATGGTCACTCTGTCAGAGCTACAACATTCCCCTGTAGAGAGTGGAGACCCTTCCAGAAAGACAATCGTCTCTGCAGCAATCCACCAATCAGGCCTGTATGGTAGAGTGGCCAGATGGAAGCCAGACAGCCCGCCTGGAGTTTGCCAAAATGCAGCTGAAGGACTCTCAGACCATGAGAAACAAAATTCTCTGGTCTGATGAGACAAAGATTCAATTCTTTTGCATGAGGAAACCAGGCACTGCTTATCACCAGGCCAATACCATTCCTACAGTGAAGCATGGTGGCAGCATCATGCTGTGGGGTGTTACCACCGGCAAGAACTGAGAGACTAGTTGGGATAGATGAATGCAGCAATGTACAGAGACATCCTGGATGAAATCCTGCTCCAGACCACTCTTGCCCTCAGACTGGAGCGACGGTTCATCTTGCAGCAGGACAATGACCCTAAGCACACATCCAAGATATCAAACGAGTGGCTTCAAGACAACTCTGTGAATGTCCTTCATTGACCCAGCCAGAGCCCAGACTTGAGTCCAATTTAACATCTGGCTTATGCTGGTGTTTTGGGGTGCCACACCCTGCACCCAAATATACAGATACGCCTTGATGCGGCTTTGGGGCTTATTCACACATTTGCGCAAATATGTGTAACGAAGATCTCTGAATTCTATTATTATGTGGGATTTATATCTGGTTACTGATATCATTCAGGGTGCTGGGGGAAAAATGCCTTTTTTTCTTAATTAGTCAATTACAATGCACTTATAACAGCCGTTCACTATAAAATAAATTTTTTGTATACATTTACTTATATCCAGAGACTACTGTCATTGCAGAGAGTATGGAGGCTACAGTGATAAGAGGGGGTGGTGATGCCTCTCTATCAGCCCCAGCTTTGTTAAGATCATCCACAACCCTTATTGCACTTTGGGCCTAATTCAGATCTGATCGTAGCAGCAAATTTGTTAACAGTTGGGCAAAACCATGTGCACTGCAGGGGGGAGACACACAGATATAACATGTGCAGAGAGAGTTAGATTTGGGGGCCTCATTCAGACCCATTCGCATGCTGCATTTTTTTGCAGCTGTGTGAATGGGTCTGAACTGCACAGGCGTGTGACCCGCAATGCGCA
Organism: Pseudophryne corroboree; assembly: GCF_028390025.1. Lineage (NCBI taxonomy): Eukaryota > Metazoa > Chordata > Amphibia > Anura > Myobatrachidae > Pseudophryne > Pseudophryne corroboree. The sequence goes on from NC_086446.1 coordinate 620,303,059, forward strand.
GGCGGGTCACTGCCCGAGAATGGGGGTCGCCGGAGAGCAACGACCCGTACGAAGAAAGTGATCGCACTGGTGATCGCAAGAAGATTGACAGACAGAAGGCGTTCATGGGCGGCAACTCACCGTTTTCTGGGAGTGGTCGGAAAAACGCAGGCGTTCCCAGTCGTTTGCATGGAGGGATCCTGACGTCAGCTTCCTTCTGGATCATCGCAGTGGGTGTGTAAGTCCTGGGCTGTGCAGAAACTGCACAAACTTTTGTTTGTGCAGCTCACTGCACAGCCGAACACATCCCTGCAAAGCCCTATACCCTGCCCTGGCAGAGAGGCAAGGTTTTCCCCAGGTCAGTACAGATAGGAACACAGATATGATGCAAAAGAATAACACAGTTTATACCACAATAAGGTCTAATGAAATCACAATATAAATAATCAAGGTTATTCCATACACTATATAAATGAAATGAAACTAAAATCCTACACAAATAGTGAATGAATTGTGCAAGAAATAGTTTCTACTACAGTATTACAGTACATATGGGGCCACTTGGTGCACAGTAAATGTTGGCTGGCATAAGAGTGAGAGCAATGCTTATAGGGGGTCATTCTGATCCGATCGCACGCTGCAGTTTTTCGCAGCGTAGGGATCGGGTCAAAACCGCGCATGCGCTGGCGCCGCAGTGCGCCGGCGCATGGCCGCCCATCGCTGCGCTACGATCGCCTCTGCCTGATTGACAGGCAGAGGCGGTCGATGGGTGGGAGGGGGTGAAACGGCGGCGTTTGGCCGCCGTTTCGTGGGCGCGGTCTGGCCAACGCAGGCGTGGCCGGACCGTGTGGGGAGTGGCCCGCTGCAGCTGCGTGATGTCACACGCAGCCGCTGCGGGTCGGGGAGCGAGGAGTAGCTCCCGGCCACTACGCTAAAGCTGCGTTGGCCGGGAGCTACTCTTGAAGTGCAAAGGCATCGCCGCTGTGCGATGCCTTTGCACTTCTGCAGGGGGAGGCCGGCACTGACATGCGGGGCAGACTAGCCCTGTGCTGGGCCACCCCCCGCATGTCTGAGTTCATGATCATAGCTGTGCTAAATTTAGCACAGCTACGATCAACTCGGAATGACCCCCATAGTCCTATACAGTAACAGGCACAGTAACAGAGCCGTCTTAAATCAAAGTTTGAGGTGGATTTAATATTAACCCCCTTTTGGTATAGGGTTCTAATGGTATGGCTGCAGTCACAGGTATCAGCGTCACTTGAGTAACATTTCTTGGGATGCAGTCATGTGTCTGGCGCTTGGGATCCTGGCAGTCACCAAGTCGAGCAATCAAAATGTCGGCATACAGAATGCCGATCCACAGGGACTATTCCCAGTTGTAGGACACCCATAGAGTGGGAATAGAATCTGTGGTGAGCGCAGTGACGAGCGCAGTGCTGCCGGGATTCCAGGTCGTTACGCTGACTAACGGGATCCGGAGCATCGGTCTCTCAGCCCCTTCTCTTTAGAAGTTGCCCCCCTCCCCCCGCTCCCACTCCTACTGCTGATATAGTTTCTGTAAAGTAAGGCAACTGCCACTCAGCTGTCTCTCTTTAAGGGGCTCATTTATCATAAAGTGATAAAACTAGGGATGAGCGGGTTCGGTTCCCTGAGAACCGAGCCCTACCGGACTTCACTACCAGAGCCCGCTTGACTCGGAAATCAGAACGAGGCAAAACGTCATCATCCCGATGTCGGATTCTCCCGGATTTTGGATTCCATATAAGGAGCCGCGTGTCGCCGCCATTTTCACTATGGAATTGGAGAGTGTAGCGAGAGGACGTGTCTCCGTCCTCAGTGTTTGTGCGGGAGGAAAAGTGGGGTGGCGATTCCAGTGCTGTCTTGTGCTGCTCAGCTCAGTGTAGTGTCTTATGCTGCATCAGTCCAGTCACAGTGGAGGTGTCCTCTGCTGCCATATGTCCAGTGTAGCTGTATAAGTCCATTGCAGTGGTGCTGTGTTGTCCTGCATCAGTCCAGTGGTGGTGTATTGTGCTGCATCAGGCCAGTCACAGTGGTGGTGTCCTCTGCTGCCATATGTCCAGTGCTGCTGTATAAGTCCAGTCCAGTGGTGCTGTGTTGTGCTGAATCAGTCCAGTGGTGGTGTCCCTGTGCTGCTGTATAAGTCCAGTCCAGTGGTGCTGTGTTGTCCTGCATCAGTCCAGTGGTGGTGTCCCTGTGCTGCCGTATAAGTCCAGTGGTACTGCCATATAAGTCCAGTGATACTGCTGTATAAGTCCAGTGATACTGCTGTATATGTCCAATGATACTGCCATATAAGTCCAGTGGTACTGCCATTAATGTCCAGTGATACTGCCGTATATATGTCCAGTGGTACTGCCATATAATTTCAGTGATACTGCCGTATATGTCCAGTGGTACTGCTGTATAAATCCAGTGGTACTGGTATATAAATCCAGTCCAGTGATACTGCCGTATAAATCCAGTGGTATGGCCGTATAAATCCAGTCCAGTGATACTGCTGTATATGTCCAGTGGTACTGCCATATAATTCCAGTGATACTGCCGTATATGTCCAGTGGTACTGCCGTATAAATCCAGTGGTATTGGTGTATAAATTCAGTCCAGTGATACTGCCTTGTAAGTTCAGTGATATTGCTGTATAAATCCAGTGATACTGCCGTATATTGCCAGTGGTACTGCTATATAATTCCAGTGATACTGCCGTATATGTCCAGTGGTACTGGCGTATAAATCCAGTGGTACTGGCGTATAAATCCAGTGCAGTTATAACAGGCAAATACTGTGGATGTGTTGTGCAGGTGCAGGTGGACGTACCTGGATCCTACACCCAGGATCACTTACTGGACCAGATCTCACCTGCATTGGTGTGATATTTTAATACTAGTTAGTAAAATTGCTGGGATAAATGTCTCTCCTGAAGGATTATCCCAGCAATTTTATGAATTAGTATTAAAATATTGCTACTGTTTATTATTGCACTTTATCTCCATTGTAAAACAGTTTGTTTTAATAACCAATATCTGGAGCTTGCAAGCTCATAGACGTGCTAATTGTTTTTATATGAAAACAAGTATGTTGTTTGTGAATTTATGTTTAGAAAACAAAGATTTTTTTATATGAATGAGCTTCACTGAGTCTATTCATTCTGACAGACAGCACTTTTAGATATTTGATGATTTATATTTACCAGTGTACTAAGCGCAGTGTTTTTTCTATATTCATCTGTTTAATTTCCATATACATAGCTTGGCAGGCTGTGTTCACTCAGCAGCTGGAACACTGATAGACACTTGATTGATTTAAAGTGCAGGTACCTAAACAACCTGTGACCAAGGTCTCAGTTTATTTTTGTTTCAATCACGTAAGGAACATCTTCCCACATAGCATCTAATTTACTGGACTGGTGATCTTTCCTTTTCCAAACTTTATCTCCGATCTTGAGAGGCATTGGCCAGGCATCAGTGTTATAGTTTTTCTCCTGACGGTGATGCACCGATTCCATCCATTGTTCAACCAGTTGCCGAGCAGTCTCTATCCGGTACTGATGTTCTTGCACCCAGTCAGTCTGCATGGTGTCAGGCTCATCCACCACTGGTGCCAGCTCTAAGTCTTTTGGGAGTTTGCTTTGTCTCCCGAACATTAGGTAGAATGGAGTGAATCCCGTGGAGCAGTGCTCCGTATTGTTATAGATGTAAGTCAGTTCCGGAAGAAGGTTAGGCCACTGGTTATGTTTCTCTGCTGAGAGACTTTGGAGCATTCCAATTACAGTCTGGTTGGCTCATATAAGCCATTCCCCTGTGGGTGATAGGCCGTAGTCCACAACTTTTTACAACCATAGAGGGAACTGAGTTCTTGGAATAACTGGGATTCGAGTGCGGGGCCTTGGTCGGTGAAAACTTTGTCAGGGTAACTGTAGGGGCGGACAAAATGCTTGAGGAACAGTTCAGCCATTGCTTTTGCTGTCAAGTCATGTGCTGGTACCACCACCAAGAAATTGCTGTTGTGATCGGTGATGGTCAGGGCATACTGGAACCCAGCAGAGCTATGCTCAAGTTTCACATGGTCTAAAGCAACAAGTTCAAGTGGGTGAGAGCTCAATATCGGATGTAGAGGATCTTTCTGGGACCCGTCAGCTGCTCTTTTCAAATTACATATCCTGCAATCATGACACCACTTTTCGATATCAGATCTCATCCCGACCCAAAAGAATCTCTGTCGGAGTACTGCCTCTGTTTTCTGGGTCCCAAAGTTCCCCGACTGGCTGTGATAGGCGTTAAGCAACATGTCAGCTTGCTGTCTGGGTACTACAATTTGAGAAATGGGCTGGTGGATAGCGGGATCAAGGCTGGTGTGGATGACAAGGCTCTGCCATAGGCTGATTCGGTCTCAGTGGCGTAATAGTTTGATCAGTTCAGGATCAGCGGCGGCTCTCTGGGACTTGGTTAGACGACTTTTGCTGTGAATGAGGCGCATTAGGTCTTGTAACACAGGACTCGCTTTTTGTACTTGTTGCTAGTCGAACCCAAGACTATCTGGTGAAGCATTTTCTGATGTAAGGTCGGTAGTGGCAGTTACATGATCAGAGGTAACTATCAGCTTTCTCTTCCTGGGAGGTTTGAACACAGGGATCTCAATATCTTCAGGCCAATCCCTTTTCTCTTCTGTGACATCGGTGGTTGGGAGGCGAGACAAGGCATCAGCATTTCCATTGGACTTGCCACTCCGGTATGACACTGTATGACATCTGAAGTTGGCAAGACATGCCATCCATCGCTGCTCCAGCACTCCAAGACAGGTGGAGGACAAGTGCGCCAGTGGATTGTTGCCCATGACAATAACGAAGGGTGTGGCTGTTAGATAATTCTTTAACTTTTTGGTGACGGCCCAGATGAGGGCAAGGAGCTCTAGTTTAAAATTGCTGTAGTTTTTACTGTTTCTTTCGGTCTTCCTTAGACCTCAGCTGGTATACGCTACGACTCTCTAACGTCCGTTTTGTATTTGGGAGAGGATAGCTCCCAATTCCTGGTGGCTGGCGTCTGTATAGACCTGGAAAGATTTCTCATAGTCTGGATATGTAAGAAGTGGGGCCTCCGTTAGTGCCAACTTCAACCGTTCAAAAGCATTTTGTTGCTCCTCTGCCCATGTGACCAGGGCAGTACTCCGCCTCTCTTGTCCTGACTTGCCTCGTAGTAACTCATGAAGTGGGGCGGCCACATTGGTGAAATGTTGGATAAAGCGTTGATAATATCCCATGTAGCCGAGAAACCTGCGGACATCTTTCACTGTATGGGGAACAGGCCAGTCCCGCACCACCCGTATCTTCTTGGGGTCAGGCTTCACCCCTCCGGAGTTAACTATGTGGCCCAAATATTGCACACTTGGTTTTAGAAGATGGTACTTTGATGGCTTTAACTTTAGACTACATTTGCTCAATTGGACGAAGACTTTCTCTAGATATTTCAAGTGCTCGTCATAGGATTTAGAGAATATTATGACATCATCCAGATACAACAGGACCATCTCGAAATTCCTGTGCCCCAAACAGTGCTCCATACCTCGTTGGAAGGTGGCAGGAGCATTACAAAGCCCGAATGGCATGTGATCAAACGCGAATAGACCCATGGGAGTCATGAACGCTGTCTTTACCCTGTCTTCTGGGGCCATTGGGATCTGCCAGTATCCGCTCGTCAGGTCAAGAGTTGAGAAGTACTGAGCTGTCTTAAGCGCTGTCAACGATTCCTCTATCCAGGGCAGTGGATAAGCATCTTTGTGTGTCACCGCAGTCAGATTTCGGTAGTCGACGCAGAATCTGAGGCTGCCTTTTTTTTCTGCAAAATCACTAATGGTGCTGCCCATGGACAGGTATCACACCAGCTTCCTTCATCTCATGTATCATATTTCTCACCAGTTGGTCCATGGCCGGTGGTAGAGGCCTGTGTCTCTCTTTAACTGGTGGATTAGTTCCAGTAGGGATGTGGTGTTGGACTCCCTCAGCCCTCCCAAAGTCTGATGGCTGCTGACTAAAGGCTTTGGCATTTTCTGCGCACAACCTGAAGTACGCCCTCACGCTGACACTCCGAAGTTTTTGGGCCACCGATCTGTATTTCACTCCACCATGGAGCCTCACCAGTGGTCATACTGGTCTGTCCAGCCACCGCTCCCTCGGGAATCTTGGGTAGAGCCTCACCAAGGATGTCTTGAAAGTCTACCAGAATTACTCTAGCCACCGGACAGTGTCGAAACAATTGGACTGGATAGCTATATGGGTTTAATATCCGTACAGGTACTCTCCCACGTGTCACTTTAGCCAGCGTTCATGCCACCGTGAACAGTTGCTGTCCATCGAAGTCACAGGGTTCCAGAATTGCCTCATAATCTCACCCCCCAGGGCTGATCCAGGTTTTGCACCACACTACGTGTTCCGAATTTGGTCGCAGAATGATGTGTTGGCGATCTGTGATTCTCGTCTTTCCAACTTCTCCCCTCGTGTTGGTGAATCTCTTTTGCCCCTAAAGCAACCTGACTGTCTGCTGAAGAGTCTTCCGCTCCATCAGGGCCGCCGACCGCATTTCCAGTTTAAAAGCCTCCACCAAGGCATCCGGACAGTTCTTCAAGACATTCATCCCTAATATGACTGGAGGTAAATATTCATTGTACGTAGTGGTGACCAGACACCCTTGCTGCTCCATGTTAGCCTTGCTGATAGTAAGGTCAGCCTCCCAATAACCGCGGAACTTGATTTGTTGTCCATTACTGGCCAATAGGTTTAACCAGGTATTCGGTGGGCTGACTATCTCAGATTTGTCCCAGTGTCTCTGAAACTCTGCAAGTTAGATCGTCGTCACCTGTGACCAGAAGAGCAGCTACCTCCACTCCGTTAACTTGAATTTTGAGGTGGGGACACTCTCCGACATATCTAGGCCACCACCCCGGCTTCGATGGACCTACTGATGCATCTCCTCCCGAGGGTTGGTCCCTCGCCTCGGGGTTGAGTTGTTTAAAAGATCATTGGGACAATGTCTCTCAATGTGCCCACTCTGTTTTCACCGCCTGCATATAGGTCTTCCTTGGGCATCAAATTTATCTGTGGGCCATCGCCCCGATCCATGTGGCACATCCACACCACTGTCGCCCTTTTCCACCTTGATCCCGGCACCATTCCTTGTGTTTAGCTTCAGCTTGTTCCAGACGTATTTCTTTTAGCTCTTTCATCATCTCGTGGACGACACTGGTGAGCACTCCCACTTGCTCTTGACCAACTTGTAACTTTTGCATGGCGGTTCCTCTTGAGACGAAGGGTTCTACCATCGGACTTTGTTGTGAGTCTCCGGGCACTCCACTCTTAATTGGCTCCGACATACTGTAGTTCCATACTCGACATCAGTATTTTGATTAAGGCCTAAAATGTCCATCATAGCCTCCTTGAACTCTGAAAAGGTACAAACAGGGTTTGTACGCCTCCACATATGCAATTGGGCTCTTGTTGTTTTTCCTCTAGCTCCTTCTATGAGTTTTATCATGGTCTCATCCGCTTCCTCTGCCTCTCTTGGATCACTGGCCTGTATCGCCCACATGGCTTCTTGTAGCCCCAGTGCGAACTCTCGTATAGACTCATGTGGTTGTTGCTTCTGGGCATACAGATGACCCTTTAACTCTGCAATTGTCTGTAAGTTGAAGATACAGGCCGACTTATTCAAGATGCTGCCAGCTGTCGTTCGCTCCTCGTCAGACCAAGATCTTACTTCCCTCAATGCTTTGCTTTTTAGCTGTCCAATGATGACCTCCAATTTTTGTTCCTCGTTGAGGGGGTACAGCTTGAACATAGATCTTTATTTTTCTTTAAATTCTTTAAAAGGACTCATGCCAGCCCCTTAGTATCTCCCGAGTATATGGGAAGCCATGGAGCCCCAAAATAATAAGGCATCGTGATTGGTGCAGCCTGTGATGAGGCAGATAGTGGTGACTGGCCTGTTGAAATGGGTAACCTCCTTCAGACTGTAGTTGATGCGGACATCTGAGGTACCTCCGGTTCCGACATCCTGCATCCTATTCGTGGACGCCAACTTGTAACAGGTAAGTACTGTGGATGTGTTGTGCAGGTGCAGGTGACTTACCTGGATCCTACACCTGGGATCACTCCCTGGACCGGATCTCACTGCTGGAACCCTAGGCAGAGGGGCGAGGAACCCCAACCCCAGAGGATCCAACACAATAGTCACCACGCTTTAGAATGGTGACAGAAAGATTTATCACTGGTCATCACTGTGAGTTTAACTTGGTTAAGCTTTGCAAGAATTGGTGATATAACATTACATAACAATAATCACAATGCAGGCGAGATATACTTTCAATAAGAATGATGCTGTAGTACCATAAACTGTCCACAGGGTGTCACACTAAGCACTGTTAATGAATATTTCTTTGCAATGTTCTAAATGCCCACCGGGTGGGGTCTAGAGTTCTCTATAGCTCAGTCCCTATATCTGGGGCCCTTCCAGATAAAAGTCTGCTCTGTCCACTATAGGCCCTTTAGTAAGTAAGAATAAAATCCTTAAATATTTAAATGTTAATTGGCTATAGTCTGTGACAGAAGGTCCATATCGAAGGCAAAGCGGATTAAGAGGCAGAACAATGCAGTGCAGCTCTTTATAAGTGTGACAGTTATACAGTACTGTTCAGTTCTATTGTAGTAGAAAGCAGCATGCAGGGATAAGCAGTGTAAATCCTATAGCAGAGAACAGCATGCAGGTGATAGATCAGATCTGTTGTAGTAGAGCAATTCTTTAGCATTAAGTGTAGGAGAGGCTGCAATTCCTGAAGCTGTGTGGTTAAGCAGTAAAGGGGGACAAGCAGGAAGGATTTCCTCAACAGAGGCTTTTAGCAGACTCCAACTATATAAGTGAAAGTAGCTCCTGTTATATAGGACTCTATTCCTAAGGCTGGGGCTGCGAGGTAAAGAACACAGGCTTGTTGCCTTGGCGCTATAATGCCCACCACTGTAGCTGTGCCTGGGTCCCTAAATGTGACTGATAAGTCTCTAGTACCTTGTCACAATACAGCTGGGATGTCTCTCCTCATGGGCTCACACTGTCTGGCTGTGTGGATGGAAGGGTAGTGGCAGTTCAATACAGTCCTGTGTGGGTAAAAGCCATATACTGACAGGAAATGTTTCTCTGACTGACTGGGAAACTTAGAAGCATTAGCTGGGTGGCTGCATAAAGTCTCTCTCTGACTGGAAACCTGTGTTTAACTGGCTGATAAGGGTAATTGAAGCTGGCTATTACATGTCCTGGTTGTTACTGACTGTATAAGTACCTCTCTCTCTTTCCCCTCTCTGTTCTCTGGTATTTAGGTCTCTCACAAACTCTCCCAGTGACTAACAGTACCCCAAGTCAGGTGTTTTACTACTCACGCTGACCAATGGACACAGTTCCAATGGACACAGTTCCAATTCCCTGTCTTGTTTTCTGCAGCTCTCAAGTTTCACCATCCTCCGGTGTCTGTGGGGATGCTCTGTCAAGTGAGCACAATGATTCCTCTCCACGGTGCTCTCTCTCACAACCGGGTTCTCTCACACCGCTGCACATGATGGACCTCTCCTCAGCACACAGTCCTCCTCGCAGCGGGGCAGACCAGCAGCGTTCCTCCATGCTTTCTCCTCAGATCACATCAGGGAACAAAAATTTGGAGGATAAAATAGGGAACGATCAAGAACCACTTCCTCCTAGTGCTGCATCTTCCGCTGCTGTTGTTGCTGCTTGGAGTCAATCGTCATCCAAGAGGGGAAGTCGGAAGACAACTTGTACTACTTCAACTAAGCAAATGACTGTCCAACATTCCTTTGCGAGGAAGATGAAATATGACAGCAGTCATCCTGTTGCAAAGCGGATAACTGAGGCCTTGACAGCTATGTTGGTGTTAGACGTGCATCTGGTATCCGCCATTAGTGCAGTGGGATTGCAGTGCCAACCCTATATGGGCCAGGTGTTTGTGCTGTACACTTGTGTGGCTTAGCTTAGTCATACAGCTACCTCATTGCACCTCTTTTACTTATTTGCATCATGTGCTGTTTGAGGCCTATTTTTTAAATCTGCCATACTGTCTGCCACTGCAGTGCCACTCCTAGATGGGCCAGGTGTTTGTGCCGCACACTTATGTCGCTTAGCTTAGTCATACAGCCACCTCAGTGCAACCTTTTGGCCTAAAAACAATATTGTGAGGTGTGAGGTATTCAGGATAGACTGGAAATGAGTGGAAATTAATGCTATTGAGGTTAATAATACCGTAGGATCAAAATGACCCCCAAATTCTGTGATTTTAGCTGTTTTTGTGTTGTTTTTTTAAATCATCCAGATCCAAAACCAAAACCAAAACACGAAAGGGTGGTTTTGGCAAAACCAATCCAGATCCAAAACACGAGCATGGAACCAGAACCAAAACCAAAATACAAAAAGTGCCCACCGCACATCTCTAATTTCTAGGTAACATTATTATTTCTCTGATTATATCAAATAATTTTGTGAACCTACAGTATCTGCACCGTGGGCCTAATTCAGACTGAATCGCTGCAGCGGGAGCAATCGCAGTCTGAACGCCCATTGCGGAGTGCGCTCGCGTACCCCGGGAGCCCAGTAAGATGCTAAAAGCATCTTAGGGCTGCGATCGCCTCTACCTGATTGACAGACAGAGGCAGTCGCGGGTCGGTAGGGGGCATGCCAGTGGCGCTAGCGGGGCACGGTCCGGACAATGCAGGCATGTCCAGACCGTTGCGGGGGCAGGCCGCGGCGGCTGCATGATGTTACATGCAGTCGCTGCGATCCGGGACACGGCGGGTAGCCTCCTGCCAGCGCAGCTAGGCTGCGCAGGCAAGGAGCTACTCGCCGAGTGCAAAAGCATCGCCGCCGTGTGAAGCTTTTGCACCTGTGCAGGGGGAGCAGAGCCAGACATGCAGAGGGGACTAGCCCTGTGCTGGACGTTCCCCGGCATGTCTGAGAAACTGATCGTAGATGTGCTAAATTTAGCACATCTACGATCAGATCTGATTTACCCTCTGGTGGTCATTCTGAGTTGTTCGCTCGCTAGCTACTTTTAGCAGAAATGCAAACGCAAAGCCATCGCACTCTGGGAGTGTATCTTAGCATAGCAGAATTGCTAACGAAAGATTAGCAATTCTGCTATTAAGTATTTCCTTGCAGTTTCTGAGTAGCTCCAGACCTACTCCTAGATTGCGATCACCTCAGTCCGTTTAGTTCCTGGTTTGACGTCACAAAACACGCCCAGCGTCCGGCCAGCCACTCCCCCGTTTCTCCAGCCACTCCTGCGTTTTCTGCTGGCACGCCTGCGTTTTTTAGCACACTCCCGGAAAACTCTCAGTTACCACCCAGAAACACCCAGTTCCGATCAACAGAGCGACTGAAAAGCTTTGTTCGCCCCTGGTAAAATAGCATAGTTTTGTGTAAAATTGCTTAGCGCATGCGCCCTGTGGTGCATACGCATGCGCAGAACTGCCGGATTTTAGCCTATTAGCAATTCTGCTAAAAATAGCAGCAAGCGAACAACTCGGAATGACCACCCCTGTGTTTTAAAGATTCACAAGAATCAGGGGTAACACATGGCTCACAAAGCAGCAGTCAATCAGGGGAGTCTGGTGGCATTTAGAATTTGGCGCTGGCCGCAAGCCAGTCACAGTTTGTGTACTGACATCCATTGGCTGCTGGTCTGCAACAAAAAGAACAATGTCAAAAATCATCTATTTGTAAATGTGTGATTTAGAACCTGGCTTAAAACCAGGCCTGGCAACAGAGGGGGACAAAGGAGACACCAGTAACGGGCCACGTGGGTTAAAGTGGCCCAGAGGATCTGTGTCACAAAAAAAAGGGGCAGCCAGCAGCATCTACTGTATTAATACTTTTTAACTGTGCCCACTCTGCTGCACACCAATTAACTAAAAAATACAAAACTGGCTGGTTGCACAAACCCCCCTGCAACCTCCCCCCATTAACGCTCAGTTGATCTAGTCCCTGTGGTGCCAGCGTTGTTACGTCATGGCGCTGACGCCGCACTGCACCTGCCACCGCCGCTGTAGAGGAGCAGCCCGGCCTCTGAGTGTGCCCACTGCCCAGTCTCCTGCAGGTCACACTTACAGAGACTCAGTCAGTCGGTCAGATGGGGTATTTTCTGTGCAGACAGCATCAGCATTACCACTACCCCTACAGAAGACAGGGAAGTAAGTTCCTCCAGGGTTCATGCACCTCGATAACGCTTCGGCACTCTAAAATGTGTAACCACTACAATATTACCTACTTGGATGCCCTTTCCTGGGGATGACAGACCCCAAATGCACAAAAAATAACAATGGGAATGGCACTCCAAGACTGACGAACGGCGAACAAAACTGGTGTTTAATATCAACGTTTCAGGGTCTCCCCCTTCATCAGTACATTGTGTGTCCAGTTGAATGGGGAGACCCCGAAACGTTGATATTTAACACCAGTTTGTTCACGGTTTGTCAGTCTTGGACTGCCATTTCCTTATATATTAGTGATGAGCGGGTTCGGTTTCTCGGAAACCGAACCCCCCCGAACTTCACCCTTTTTACACGGGTCCGAGCCATACTCGGATTCTCCCGTATGGCTCGGGTAACCCGAGCGCGCCCGAACGTCATCATCCCGCTGTCGGATTCTCGCGAGATTTGGATTCTATATAAGCAGCCACGCGTCGCCGCCATTTTCACTTGGAAATGTTAGGGAGAGGACGTGGCTGGCGTCCTCTCCGTTTATGTTGATGCATTGCAAGTATTTTGTGCTTGCTTATTACTTAATTGTGGGGACTGGGGAGCAGCTGTATATAGGAGAAGTACAGTGCAGAGTTTTGCTGACAGTGACCATCATAGCTTAAATCATAGAATTTGGGGGTCATTTTGATCCCATAGTATTATTAACCACAATAACCATAATTTCCACTCATTTCCAGTCTATTCTGAACACCTCACAATATTATTTTTAGTCCTAAAATTTGCACCGAGGTCGCTGGATGGCTAAGCTAAGCGACACAAGTGGCCGACACAAACACCTGGCCCATCTAAGAGTGGCACTGCAGTGTCAGGCAGGATGGCACTTCAAAAAAATTGTCCCCAAACAGCACATGATGCAAAGAAAAAAAGAGGCGCACCAAGGTCGCTGTGTGACTAAGATAAGCAACACAAGTGGCCGACACAAACACCTGGCCCATCTAGGAGTGGCACTGCAGTGTCAGGCAGGATGGCACTTCAAAAAAATAGTCCCCAAACAGCACATGATGCAAAGAAAAAAAGAGGTGCACCAAGGTCGCTGGATGGCTGTCAATGGATGACTAAGTTTAGCGACACAAACACCTCAATATCACAGGAATTATTCGTTTTAATCAATGGTATTATTTACTGGTCCAAATCACTGGAAGAAAATGACAAAATCACTAGAATTAAAAGCCAGTATCACAGGAATTATATCAAATGGCAGTACCATTGAACATATACGAAAGTGTCAGACAGGATGGCACTTTTAAAAAAATAGTCCCCAAACAGCACATGATGCAAAGAAAAGAAAAAAAGAGGTACACTGAGCACTGACCAGTGATTCTGAGCACTGATGATACTACTGAGCAGTGATACTGAGCACTGATGATACTACTGAGCAGTGATACTGAGCACTGATGATACTACTGAGAACTGACACTTTGCAGCACGATGCAGCACAAGACACTAAGCACTGACCAGTGATACTGAGCACTGATGATACTACTAAGCAGTGCTACTGAGCACTGATGATACTACTGAGCAGTGATACTGAGAACTGACACTGGGCAGCACAAGCACTGAGCACTGACCAGTGATACTGAGCACTGATGATACTACTGAGCAGTGATACTGTGCACTGATGATACTACTGAGCAGTAATACAGAGAACTGACACTGAGCAGCACAAGACACTGAGCACTCACCAGTGATACTGAGCACTGATGATACTACTGAGCAGTGATACTGAGCACTGATGATACTACTGAGCAGTGATACTGAGAATTGACACTGAGCAGCACAAGACACTGAGCACTGACCAGTGATACTGAGCACTGATGATACTACTGAGCAGTGATACTGAGAACTGACACTGGGCAGCACAAGCACTGAGCACTGACCAGTGATACTGAGCACTGATGATACTACTGAGCAGTGATACTGAGCACTGATGATACTACTGAGCAGTGATACTGAGCACTGATGATACTACTGAGAACTGACACTGAGCAGCACGATGCAGCACAAGACACTAAGCACTGACCAGTGATACTGAGCACTGATGATACTACTAAGCAGTGCTACTGAGCACTGATGATACTACTGAGCAGTGATACTGAGAACTGACACTGGGCAGCACAAGCACTGAGCACTGAGCAGTGATACTGAGCACTGATGATACTACTGAGCAGTGATACTGAGCACTGATGATACTACTGAGCAGTGATACTGAGCACTGATGATACTACTGAGAACTGACACTGAGCAGCACGATGCAGCACATGACACTAAGCACTGACCAGTGATACTGAGCACTGATGATACTACTAAGCAGTGCTACTGAGCACTGATGATACTACTGAGCAGTGATACTGAGAACTGACACTGGGCAGCACAAGCACTGAGCACTGACCAGTGATACTGAGCACTGATGATACTACTGAGCAGTGATACTGTGCACTGATGATACTACTGAGCAGTAATACAGAGAACTGACACTGAGCAGCACAAGACACTGAGCACTCACCTGTGATACTGAGCACTGATGATACTACTGAGCAGTGATACTGAGCACTGATGATACTACTGAGCAGTGATACTGAGAACTGACACTGAGCAGCACAAGACACTGAGCACTGACCAGTGATACTGAGCACTGATGATACTACTGAGCAGTGATACTGAGAACTGACACTGGGCAGCACAAGCACTGAGCACTGACCAGTGATACTGAGCACTGATGATACTACTGAGCAGTGATACTGAGAACTGACACTGGGCAGCACAAGCACTGAGCACTGACCAGTGATACTGAGCACTGATGATACTACTGAGCAGTGATACTGAGAACTGACACTGAGCAGCACAAGACACTGAGCACTGACCAGTGATACTGAGCACTGATGATACTATTGAGCAGTGATACTGAGCACTGATGATACTACTGAGCAGTGATACTGAGAACTAACACTGAGCAGCACAAGACACTGAGCACTGACCAGTGATTCTGAGCACTGATGATACTACTGAGCAGTGATACTGAGAACTGACACAGCAGCACGATGCAGCACAAGACACTGAGCACTGACCAGTGATACTGGGCACTGATGATACTACTGAGCAGTGATACTGAGCACTGATGATACTACTGAGAACTGACACTGAGCAGCACGATGCAGCACAAGACACTGTACTAGTATTAGTAATGTATTACTGAGCAGCACAATGCAGCACAAGACAATGAGCACTGATACTGAGCACTGATGATACTACTGAGAACTGACACTGAGCAGCACGATGCAGCACTAGACACTGTACTAGTATTAGTAATGTATTACTGAGTAGCACGATGCAGCACAAGACAATGGGGGTCATTCCGAGTTGTTCGCTCGCTGCCGTTTTTAGCAGAATTGCGATCGGGCTAAAAACGGGCAGATCTGCGCATGCGTATGGGCCGCAGGGCGCATGCTCTAAGTACTTTCACACAAAACTATGCAATTTTACACAGGGCCGAGCAACGCTTTTCAGTCGCTCTGCTGATCGGTGAGTGATTGACAGGAAGTGGGTGTTTCTAGGTAGTAACTGAGCATTTTCCGGGAGTGTGCTAAAAAACGCAGGCGTGCCAGCCAAAAACGCAGGAGTGTCAGAAACTGCAGGGAAATATTTAATAGCAGAACTGCTAATCTTTCGTTCGCACTTCTGCTAAGCTAAGATACACTCCCAGATGGCGGCGGCCTAGCGTGTGCACTGCTGCTAAAAGCAGCTAGCGAGCGATCAACTCGGAATGAGGGCCAATGAGCACTGATACTGAGCACTAATGATACTACTGAGAACTGACACTGAGCAGCACGTTGCAGCATAAAACACTGTACTAGTATTAGTAATGTATTACTGAGCAGCACGATACAGCACAAAACAATGAGCACCGATACTGAGCACTGATGATACTACTGAGAACTGCAACTGAGCAGCACAAGACACTGTACTAGTTTTAGTGGGCAGGACAAAAGCACTCTGGAATTGTCACCCCCAGATACCACTGTGACTGGAATGATGATGACCAATGCAAAGTCACAGGACACTACTACCACAGCACCCTACAGCAGCAAGATGCAGCACAAGACACTGTACTAGTATTACTGAGCAGCACGATGCAGCACAAGACAATAAGCACTGATAATGAGCACTGATACTGAGAACTGACACTGAGAGAACGTAGCCACATCCTCTCTGTACTCTCTACAATGCCTGAGTGAAAATGGTGGCGACGCGCGGCTCTTTATATGGAATCCGAATCTCGCGAGAATCCGACAGCGGGATGATGACGTTTTGCCTCATTCCGGTTTTCCGAGTCAGGCGGGAATAACCGAGCCGGGCTGGAACTGTGTTTGACATGTGGAGTTCGGGGGGGGGGGGGGGGTTTGGTTCTCGGCGAACCGAACCCGCTCATCTCAAATCAAAAGTTTATTGGACCCTTTAAAATGTGATCTTAAATGAGTCCAGTTACTTTTGCTTGGAGCTTCCAAGTTGCCTAGTTCTGCAGAGGAGTGCAAAAACTGGTATTCATTTTAAATGAGGTTAAAAAATGGAAGTGTCATGGAAGAGAGAACATATGGAAGAGAGAACAGCTATATCCATTCTGCTAAAGGTTCTGAAGCTTCAGAGAGCAGGTCTCATCCTATACTTTTATTGTGACCCATTTTGCACTTTCCAATAGCAAAAGTCCCTTCACCCTTGTGATTAAGCCATCAATGAAGCTAAACTGAGCAGTACTTTATAAGAAATGGAAGTTTATTTTAATGAAAGGGTTTCTCTAAAGGCAGGAGCTTGGACTTTCATGTGAAATCTGCACAGTGAGCCTTTTCAGATTGTGCTACCACTCTGTATACTTAGGTGCACATATACAGGGGTGGAATAGGATGGAAAACCAGCCCAAAAAAATTATGGAAACAGTCCTAATGGGGGGCGGGTCTGTTGTGGGGATGGGGTCTGTAGAGGGGCTGGGATTCATCCTCATAGGGTCTGATTCTGAGTTGGATGCAGTTGTGGCCTTGTTGTGTCTTTTGCTGCAGTTGCGCCTATGACTTTATGCTAACGATGCTACAGTGCACTTCACTGGTGTACAGCCATGCGTTCCAATATGCAAGGACTGAGATAACTACTGTCAACGTCTACAGATTCTACAATCATGCTTTGTGCATTTTTAGATGCCACCATTAGTTGCACTTATTGAAATTTTCACCAGCCATATGCTCGAGCAAATCAACATCTCTATATGCAGCCACTATCAGCAACATGCCCACACTACGTTACATCTACATCTGATTAGCCAGCCCCCTGTAACCACACAGGAATGCCCAACACATATCTAATATATTTCTTGGTGCGTGTGTTTGACTTTACTGCAACTCTATACATACACCATCGCACTGCATGCATGCGCAGTGCAACTCAGACTCAAGCACAGATGAAAAACATTGCACAAGGAAAAAATAGGAAAAAAGGAAAAAATAAAACACATGGGCACCCACAGGAGAAAACAAACACATTGGCCCCCAGAGAAAACAATGAAACAAATTGTTCCCCACAGGAAAAAAAATGTATAATATAGCTTTTGGTATTACAATTTGTTTCAAATTTCTACTGCTGTTGGAAAGGCCCGGTGACACCAAGAGGTTTTATAATTCTTGGCTTTAACATTTATATATTCATTTATTTATTTATTTATTCATTGATTAACATTTATGTAGCAATAGCATATTCTATTGCACTTTCTTTCAAAGTCATACAGTGGCTGAAACTGAAAGGACCCTGGAAAAATTTGCAGAAGTGGCCCCACATGGGCAGCACCAGAGGTATACCGTGTAACCATGGCAGCAGCACCACTCTTTCCACAAACAAAACAGGTCACACGTGACCTGGTCCCAATGCTTTAGTAAATAGTTCTGCCTTATATGTTACCAGTCTCACAACAAACACACTAGATACTATATGGAATACAGCATTAATATCTAACACAATAGTATAAGCTGTATCAAACATATTTAAAATAATGCATACTGTAAATACACAAACATAATAGAACCACTACTGCACTTTCTAAGCACACATTCTCCCACCTCATGGTAAAGCTCCTGTCTTTTCTTCCTGGTAGCTACTCTCTGGTCTAGTGCACTGAATGAGGACTCAGATCCCCACACGACAAGATAGGTAGAATAAGCTGCTGCCACTGGCCATATGCAGCAGCTCAGCTCTGTCCCTTAAACTGCATGATGTGGCAGCAGCTGTAGTAATCACATGATATACTATTGCGGTCATAATTTGAGCCAAATTTGAGCCACTGGCCAAGAGGAGGGGGTTTCTGGGCAACCGGAACCCCCCCTTCCTTCCCCTGTATTTGCCTATGATAGGTAACTACTATCTAACAGAGGTGGGGGATATCTAGTCCTTTGCCCCAGGTGACATAAAGCTTAGCTTCACTGCAGGTGGTACTGTATATGCACGAATGCACAGGTTTATAGAAGTGGAGATGTTGCACATAGAAACCAGTAAGATTCTAGTTATTATCTTCTAGAAAATACTAGATAAATTATCAGTAAAATTTGATTGGTTGCTATGGGCATCATCTCTACTTATATAAACTAGAGATTAGCGGGTTCGGTTCTCAGAGACCCGAACCCTACCGGACTTCACGTCACGAGCTCGGATCCGAGTCAGGCTTGGGTTTTTCCGCCTGACTCAGAAACCAGAATGAGGCAAAACATCATCATCCCGCTGTCGGATTCTCGCAGGGTTTGGATTCCATATAAACAACCGCGCTTCCCCACCATTTTCACTCCGGCATTGGAGAGTGTAGAGAGAGGACGTGTCTCTGTCCTCAGTGTCCTCAGTGTCCTCAGTGTCCGTGTCTTACGCTGCATCTGTCCAGTCACAGTGGTTGTGTCCTCTGCTGCCATATGTCCAGTGCTGCTGTATAAGTCCAGTCCAGTGGTGCTGTGTTGTACTGCATCAGTCCAGTGGTGGTGTCTTGTGCTGCATCAGTCCAGTCACAGTGGTGGTGTCCTCTGCTGCCATATGTCCAATGCTGCTGCATAAGTCCAGTCCAGTGGTGCTGTGTTGTGCTGCATCAGTCCAGTGGTGGTGTGTTGTGTTGCATCAGTCCAGTCACAGTGGTGGTGTCCTCTGCTGCCATATGTCCAGTGCTGCTGTATAAGTACAGTCCATTGCAGTGGTGCTGTGTTGTCCTGCATCAGTCCAGTGGTGGTGTCCCTTTGCTGCTGGCCTGCCATTAATGTCCAGTGGTACTGTCGTATATGTCCTTTAACACTGCCGTAAATGTTCAGCGGTACTGCCGTATAATTCCAGTGATCCTGCCATATAATTCCAGTGATCCTGCCGTATAATTCCAGTGATCCTGCCGTATAAGTCCAGTGATCCTGCCGTATAATTACAGTGGTACTGGCATATAAGTACAGTCCAGTGATCCTGCCATATATATGTCCATTGATACTGCCGTATATGTCCAGCGGTACTGCCGTATATGTCCAGCGGTACTGCCATATAAATCCGGTGATCCTGCCGTATAATTCCAGTGATCCTGACGTATAATTCCAGTGATCTTGCCGTATAAATCCAGTGATCCTGTCGTATAATTCCAGTGATCCTGCTGTATAAGTCCAGTGATCCTGCCGTATAATTACAATGGTACTGGCGTATAAGTCCAGTCCAGTGATACTGACGTATATGTCCAGTGATACTGCCGTATATGTACATTGATACTGCCGTATATGTCCAGCGGTACTGCCGTATATGTCCATTGATACTGCCGTATATGTCCAGCGGTACTGCCATATAAATCCAGTGATCCTGCCGTATAATTCCAGTGGTACTGGCGTATAAATTCAGTCCAGTGATCCTGCCGTATAATTCCAGTGATCCTGCCGTATAATTCCAGTGATCCTGCCGTATGATTCCAGTGGTACTGGCGTATAAATCCAGTGATCCTGCCATATAATTCCAGTGGTACTGGCATATAATTCCAGTGATCCTGTCGTATAATTCCAGTGATCCTGCCGTATGATTTCAGTGATCCTGCCATACAATTCCAGTGATCCTGCCATACAATTCCAGTGATCCTGCCGTATAATTCCAGTTATCCTGCCATATAATTCCAGTGATCCTGTCGTATAATTCCAGTGATCCTGCTGTATTAGTCCAGTGATCCTGCCGTATAATTACAGTGGTACTGGCGTATAAGTCCAGTCCAGTGATACTGCCGTATATGTCCATTGATACTGCCGTATATGTCCAGCGGTACTGCCGTATAAATCCAGTGATCCTGCCGTATAAATCCAGTGATCCTGCCGTATAATTCCAGTGGTACTGGCGTATAAATCCAGTGATCCTGCCATATAATTCCAGTGATACTGCCGTATAATTCCAGTGGTACTGGCATATAAATCCAGTGATCCTGCTGTATAATTTCAGTGGTACTGGCGTATAAATCCAGTCCAGTGGTACTGCCACATAAGTCCAGTGGTACTGGCGTATAAATCCAGTGATCCTGCCATATAATTCCAGTGATCCTGCCATATAATTCCAGTGATCCTGCCATATAATTCCAGTGATCCTGCCGTATAATTCCAGTGGTACTGGCATATAAATCCAGTGATCCTGTCATATAATTTCAGTGGTACTGGCGTATAAATCCAGTCCAGTGATACTGCCGTATATGTCTAGTGGTAATGCTGTATAAATCCAGTGGTACTGGCGTATAAGTCCAATGATCCTGACGTATAATTCCAGTGATCCTGCCGTATAATTCCAGTGGTACTGGCGTAAATCCAGATGATCCTGCCATATAATTCCAGTGATCCTGCCGTATAATTCCAGTGATCCTGCCGTATAATTCCAGTGATCCTGCCGTATAATTCCAGTGATCCTGCCGTGTAATTCCAGTGATCCTGCCGTATAATTCCAGTGATCCTGCCGTATAATTCCAGTGATCCCGCCGTATAATTCCAGTGGTACTGGCGTATAAATCCAGTGATCCTGCCGTATAATTCCAGTGGTACTGGCGTATAAATCCAGTGATCCTGCCGTATAATTCCAGTGGCACTGGCGTATAAGTACAGTGATCCTGCCGTATAATTACAGTGATCCTGCCATATAATTACAGTGGTACTGGTGTATAAATCCAGTGATCCTGCCGTATAATTACAGTGATCCTGCCGTATAATTCCAGTGGTACTGGCGTATAAATCCAGATTATCCTGCCGTATAATTACAGTGATCCTGCCGTATAATTACAGTGATCCTGCCGTATAATTCCAGTGGTATTGCCGTATAATTCCAGTGATCCTGCCGTATAATTCCAGTGATCCTGCCGTATAATTCCAGTGATCCTGCCATATAATTCCAGTGGTACTGGCGTATAAGTACAGTGATCCTGCCGTATAATTCCAGTGGCACTGGCGTATAAGTACAGTGATCCTGCCATATAATTACAGCGATCCTGCCATATAATTACAGTGGTACTGGTGTATAAATCCAGTGATCCTGCCGTATAATTCCAGTGGTACTGGCATATAAATCCAGTCCAGTGGTACTGCCGTATAAATCCAATGGTACTGGCATATAAGTCCAGTGATCCTGCCGTATAAGTCCATATAATTCCATATATGTCCAGTCCAGTGGTGCTGCCATATAACTTCAGTGGTGCTTTCCTGTGGTGTATATTATTTACTCCAAATAAAGGGGTTATTAATATTTAATACAAATAATTTTTACAGGGTTTGCCTTGTGTGGTGTAGAGGTACGCTCTCCTGTATCGCACATTGTTATATAACTCCATAAAAATAATTGAAAACAAAAATTTGATGGATAAAATAGAGAAAGAACAAGAACCACTTCTTCCTAGTGCTGAAGCTGCTGCCCCTAGTAATGACATAGATGATGAAATCCCATCAACGTCGTCTGCCAAGGTAGATGCCCAATGTGATAGTAGAGGGCATGTAAAATCCAAAAAGCCAAAGTTCAGTAAAAAGACCCAAAAAAAGAAATTTAAATGGTCTGAGGAGAAACGTAAACTTGCCAATATGCCATTTATGACACAGAGTGGCAAGGAACGGCTAACGCCCTGGCCTATGTTCATGACTAGTGGTTCAGCTTCACATGATGATGGAAGCCCTCATCCTCCTCCTATAAAAATGATAAGAGTTAAGCTGGAAAATGCACAGAAAATAACTGTGCATTCTAAGATGGTATCACAAATCCCCAAGGAGAGTCCAAGTGTGTCGGCGGTTGTGATGCCTGACCTTCCCAACACTGGATGGGAAGAGGTGGCTCCTTCCACCATTTGCATGCCCTCTGCAAGTGCTGGAAGGACCACCCACAGTCCAGTTTCTGATATTCACATTGAAGATGTCACTGTTGAAGTACACCAGAATGAGGATCTGGGTGTTGCTGGCGCTGAGGAGGAAGTTGACGATGAGGATTCTAATGGTTATGTGGTTTGTTTAAATCAGGCACCAGGTGAGACACCTGTTGTCCGTGGGATGAAGAAACCCATTGTGATGCCTGGGCAAAATACCCAAAAAGCCACCTCTTCTTTGTGGAATTATTTCTCCACAAATCCGGACAACAGGTGTCAAGCCGTGTATTGCCTCTGTCAATCTGTAATGAGTAGGGGTAAGGATGTTAACCACCTAAGAACATCCTCCCTTATATGTCATCTGCTGCGCATTCGTCAGAAGTCAGTGTCAAGTTGTGAAACTTTGGGTAAGAGCGTAAGCAGTCCACTGACACCTAAATCCCTTCTTCCTCCTGTACCCAAGCTCCTGCAAGCCTCACCACCAACTCCCTCAACGTCAACTTCCTCCTCAGTCAGGGACATCAGTAGTCCTGCAGGCCATGTCACCGGCAAGACTGAGGAGTCCTCTCCTATCCGGGATTCCTCTGGAGGATCCTCGAGTGGTGCACCTGCTGTTGCTGCTACTGCTGTTGTTGCTGCTGGGAGTCGATCGTCATCCCAGAGGAGAAGTCGGAAGACCACTTGTACTACTTCCAGTAAGCAATTGACTGTCCAACAGTCGTTTGAGAGGGGTGTGCAGGAGATGCTGTCGGTGGCCAGAAAAATTGCGGACCACTTTCGGCATTCAGCCACCGCATGCCGAAGACTGGAGCGCCATCAAACACTCCTGAACCTGCCCTTCCATCACCTGAAGCAAGAGGTGGTAACGAGGTGGAATTCAACCCTCTATATGTTTTAGAGGATTGAGGAGCAGCAAAAGGCCATTCAAGCCTATACATCTGCCTACGATATAGGTACCTGACTCAAGTGCAGTGGAGAGTGATTTCCTTTCTTGTGCAAGGTTCTCCAACCCTTCGAACTTGCCCCATGTGAAGTCAGTTCAGATACTGCCAGCTTGAGTCAGGTCATTCCCCTCATCAGGCTTTCGCAGAAGCAGCTGGAGAAATTGAAGGAGGAGCTAATACGGAGTGATTCCGCAAAGTATGTGGGACTTGTGGATAGAGCCCTTCATTCGCTTTGCCAGGATTCAAGGGTGGTCAATCTGTTGAAAACAGAGGACTACATTTTGGCCACCGTGCTCGATCCTAGGTTTAAAGCCTACATTGTATCTCTCTTTCCGGCAGACACAAGTGTGCAGAGGTTCAAAGACCTGCTGGTGAGAAAATTGTCAACTCAAGCGGAACGTGACCCGTAAACAGCTCCTTCTTCATTTTCTCCCGCAACTAGGGCTGTGAGGAAAAGGATAAGATTTCCTAGCCCACCCGCTGGCGGTGATGCAGGGCAGTCAGGAGCGAATGCTGACATCTGGTCCGGACCGTAGGATTTGCCAACGATTACTGCCATGTCTACAGTCACTGCATATGATTCTGTCACCATTGAAAGAATGGTGGAGGATTATATGAGTGACAGCATCCAAATAGGCATGTCAGACAGTCTGTACGTATACTTGCAGGAAAAAGAGGCAATTTGGATGCTCTTGCACAAGCTGGCTTTATTTTACCTAAGTTGACCCCCCCCCCCCCCCCCCCCTCCAGTGTGTACTCCGAAAGAGTGTTTAGTGCAGCCGGTAACCTTGTCAGTGATCGGCGTAGGAGGTTACTTCCACAAAATGTGGAGAAGATAATGTTCATACAAATGGATTATAAATTCCTCCGAGAAGACCTTGACCAGCAATTGCCTCCAGAAAGTACACAGGGACTTGTGATGGTGGATTCCAGTGGGGATGAATTAATACTCTGTGAGGAGGAGGAGGATGTACACACTGAATGGGGTGAGGAATCGGAGGATGAGGTTGACATCTTGCCTCTGTAGAGCCAGTGTGTGCAAGGAGAGATTGATTGCTTTTTTTTGGTTGGGTCCCAAACAAACCAGTCATTTCAGCCACAGTCATGTGGCAGACCCTGTCGCTGAAATGATTGGTTTGTTAAAGTATGCATGTCCTGTTTATACAACATAAGGGTGGGTGGGAGGGACCAAGGACAATTCCATCTTGCACCTCTTTTTCTTCTTTGCATCATGTGCTGTTTGGGGCCTAGTTTTTTTAAGTGCCATCCTGTCTGCCCCTGCAGTGCCACTTCTAGATTGGCCAGGTGTTTGTGCCACTTTGCTTAGTCATACAGCTACCTCATTGCACCTCTTTTTCTTCTTTGCATCATGTGCTGTTTGGGGCCTAGTTTTATTAATCTGCCATACTGTCTGCAACTGCAGTGCCACTCCTAGATGGGCCAGGTGTTTGTGCCGCACACTTGTATCGCTTATCTTTGTCATACCGCTGCCTCATTGCACCTCTTTTACTTCTTTGCATGATGTGCTGTTTGGAGCCTAGATTTTTTTAAGTGTCATCCTGTCTGCCACTGCAGTGCCACTCCTATATGGGCCAGGTGTTTGTGCAGCACACTTGTGTCACTTAGCTTAGTCATACAGCCACCTCGGTGCAAACTTTTGGCCTAAAAACAATATTGTGAGGTGTGTGGTGTCCAGAATAGACTGAAAATGAGTGGAAATGAATGTTAATAATACCGTAGGATCAAAATTACTCCCAATTTCTGTGATTTTAGCTGTTTTTATGTTTTTTGCAAAAATCATCCAGATCCAAAACCAAAACTAAAACACGAAAGGGTGGTTTTGGCAAAACCCAAACATGAGCGGGGAATTAGAACCAAAACACAAAACACGAAAAGTGCCCGCCTACATCTCTAATATAAACCCACACTTTAGTAAATACACCCCCTGGTTGGTTACAATCCAGTGCAATCACAGTTCTATAGAAGCAGGGAATATATATTGTTAACAATCATACCCTAATACATTTTGAATAATTTCTGGTGTTTTTTTCACCCTCCACCCAGTTGCAAACAAGTGGCTTGAATATGAATTAAGTGGCTGCACAATGAGTGCAATAATAGCCATCAGCCTAATAGAAATGTAATTGAGTTACTGCTTGCCTTTAAGTGCTGCTTAATGTAATAGATCATTATGATGCTTAGTCACTGCTTCAGATTACAATAATATCGCTTTACATCTATACTTCAAACCATTCCTTAGAAACCATTAAGGCTTTTAAGAAGAGTAAGCCCGCTCAGTAATACATAACATTACCCCATGTACCTGGTGTGCAACAGAGAACTGATAACAAACAGAATACAAACATTCATTATTATAGAGGAGCATCTTCTCTCTGTGATCTGTCAACTAAATTTAGCTAAGCTTGATCTGGTCTGCAGATGTCCCTTTTGTCCTTTCTCCCTTGTCGGGATTAAACATGCTTTCTATGTGTGACGGCTGTCTGACCTACTTTATTTTCCTGGATTTATTTTTTGTCATACAGATGATATGAGACCTTTATGAGCTTGATTGATGGGCTTGCTGAAAATGTCATTGGCTATTTATGGCTGTGAGATTTCAAGTAACTGGACCTAATTGGCCATAAAATGGGTGTAAGTTATGCTTAAAAAAGACACATACAGCACCTTATCCCTGTCCTGACCATCATAGAGCGTCATTCGGAGAGTTACATAAACCTAATATTTACGCAAATCTCTGATGTTCCTTGATCTGCGCATGCACAGGAGCCGCCCTGCGCATATATGGATCTGGGTCTGTGATGTCACTTGCAGTGCCCCAAAAGTCGAAACTTGATTGACATGTTGCTGACGTTGATGGGCGGCGACGTGCAGCCAGCTTCCCTGGTCCTGCTCCGGTAAAGTGTTATATACTTTGTGATTGTATGATGTCATTTTCTGTACTTATAAAATGTTGCACTTTCTAGTTTTTCTTTATTGCTGTTTCTTTCCAAATCAGCCAACATGTAAGATGCATGTGTAAATCATTTGACATTCTTCCTCTTAAAAAATACAATAATAATAATAATAATAATAATAATAATAATAATCATCATAACCATAATAATAAAATGGGTTTATAGCACTGGTGGTCGCAATTTAGACTTCTTGCAGTAATCTTGGGGGACCCTATAATGTTTATTCCCCTGAAGAAGCCACTGCCAACATAATGTTATGACAGGCTGGGCTAGTATTGACACGATAAGACAGATATCTATTGGGCCCCCAGGCCATAACTAGGGTGGCCAATCCCAAGATCGGCAGGATTGGAGCTTCCAAACCCGGGATTTCGGGATTAGCCACCAGCTCCTTTATATTCAATGCCGGGCATTGCTGAGCTTCTTTAGTAGACAGCTCAGATATTGCCCGGCTCCCCCTGTTCCCCGCTGTACGCACTGCGCAGTGTGACGTTATGTCAGAGGTCATGCTGTGCAGCCTGACGCCAGCCGTGTACCTCCCAGACTGCCCGCGCTATCAACACCTGCAGCTCACCTTGCCGCCCGCAGCCCTTTGCAAGCTGACCCATCCGCCCAAAGAGGATGGTGAGTTATTGTGGGGGACTGGGTGGGGTGGCCATTGAATAATTCAAATAATTTTAAAACCAACAACCCAATCCTGGGTATCTCGGGAATCCCGTGATTGAAAAACAATCAATCGCGGGATACCCGAGATTTGGTTCGTTGGTTTTAAATCCTGGGATTGAAATCAAAAACGTCCGGGATTGGCCTCCCTAGCCACAACATCAGTCAGTTCAGGTCTGTTCAGTACAGGGATAAATTCCCATAGAAAACTTGGGCCTGCCCAAGAAGAAAACAGCCTCATGCTTATAGCAGTATTTTTAACTTCTATATTACACGTCCCAGCAAGCCGTGACATCACTGATCTTATGGGTATGCTGGTGTTTATAGAAATACAGACTACTCAGTGCCGGGTTGGCCAAAGTGTCGCTAACAATAGACGGGACACTCGACAGGTACGGCACATCAAAGTGACGTCCAGCAGCAGCAAATAAGGATCAAGCTGATTCTTATTGGCTGAGCCTGTCACATGTAACAGCCTCTATCCGGCGCCAGAGCAGCTCCCAGGGGCCCCCATCGGTTGCACCCAGGAACTGCCACTTTGAATTTCACCAGTGAAAGGGAACAAATCACAGCTGTGAGGAGCTAATCTGCATGCTTATCACAGGAAATCCAGAGCAGCTATTCAGGTAGTGTAATGCCATTGTGGGCACACTGATGGACAGGAGGTGGCATTTGAGGTGAAAACTAGTGGATAGAGGGGCATGTACAGTAGGTGTCAAGTTAGTGTGCAGGGGTGGTATGTGAGTGACAGGTTGTTGGACAGGGATGAAATGTGAGTGACAGGTGTGTAGGCAGGGATCACAGGTGTGTCACAGGTTGGTGGACAGGGGTGGCATGTAAGTGACAGGTTGGTGGGCAGGGGTGGCATGTAAGTGACAGGTTTGATAATGCTGATTTATCAACAGGAATGAAAAGCTATACCTTATACACACTTTAAATACACTTTAAACCTTATACAGCAATGCAATGCGATACTAATACACTTTAAACCTTAGCAGGGAAAGGAAGACACGACACCAGTCTGTAGTTAAACCACTGGGTTCCGACACCACAGCGTATTATTGCTGAAAGGGGGTTACAATACAAACAATACAATACAACAGAATAATGGCTACAATCAATGGTACATACGTGAGTGGATTCGCCGCGCTACCCAGATCTGGTCCTCGGTCATCTGATAGATAACTTTGTGAGTCTTGTGTCAGACCAGGCCTGCAGCAGGCTCTCTTTATACAATTCTTCCAAAACTTAACACAATGGATACTGTAATCTCTTTGTCCATTGGACACAGGGATGGTCATTTACAGTACAGGAGAGGTCATAGGTCGGTTTGAATAGGTGGGCGATGTCTGTTCCAACTGCTCTTGTGGGTGGTCTCCTCTGGATTCCCGCCGCATACATAATGTACAGTAAATACAGTTTATATCTATATTCTTCTCCTGCACATAACTATCCGCAGGAACATGCGATCTTCCTCAAACCAACACCAGAATATTACCCTTAAAATACCCTACAGCTGGATACCAAACACCACCTTATAACCTTGTTCTGTCCCCTCCTATCCTGTAAAGGTGAATCCCTTTGTTCTAAAACCATTTAAACTGCTGTAACTTGCTGCTGTGGGATCAGTACTAAATGCCGCCAGCCGGAATCCCGGCGGTCGAAATACCGACGCCAGAATCCCAACCGCCACAATCCCGACAGGGGTGGCGAGCGGAATGCAGCCCCTTGCGGGCTCGCTTCGCTCGCCACGCTGCGAGTACGGTGCCTCGCTACGCTCGGCACACTATTATATTCTCCCTCTATGGGTGTCGTGGACACCCACGGAGGGAGAATATGTCGGGATTGTGGCGGTCGGGATTGTGGCGGTCAGGATTCCGGCGTCGGTATTTCGACCGCCAGGATTCTGGCCGGCGGCATCTTGACCGCATCCTGCTGCTGTGGTGCAGGGAGGCTATGTGTAAAATGTGCACTATTTGGATTAAATATGTAATGTGTTTTGATGGCTTTTCCATGCGTTCACAAACTCTACCGTAAATACTCATACCACGCGCTAATACGCAGGTCCACGGGAGCGACCATAGGCAAATTGTGAATATGCGCACGCACGGCAGAGCAAGTACGCGCACGGAGGCCATCTGTGTGTAGTTTGTACGTAATGTATGTACTGCAATATTTTTCGACTTTGACAGTCCACCCTTTGGCAGTCACCAATAACTGCCACTATCTAATCACTAAACAGAAAAATATCTATACAATATCTACAGAAGCTTTGATGATCGGGGAGAGTTGTAGGTGGGAAATGTATGGCCTAGTGGGATAGTAAAAAGCATGTATGTATGAATCCATGTCTGAGGGGCATGTATCATTATGCCATATATGTTCTAAATAAGCTTCGAGGTACTGCGAAGTATACATTAAATCCTTCTTATCCCGTATTAAGGGTCTTTAAGTGGGCCAACAAACACTACTGAGCTCTTTTCGGCTTCTTGTTCCAACAAATGTGGTGCACATTTAATTGATGATACATGGAGGGGGAAACATATGTGAGTGCTAGTACATGTGGATATCACCTGTCGACTATGTGTGCCATTAACTGGAGGTTGCAGAGATGAAGATAAGACACATATATAAAATACATTTACATAAACATTTTGGGTAAGGCTGATGTCTTTTTCTGGATAGATACATCTGGGCAGAGGGGGAGACGAAAGAAAAACGGGTGAAAGAAACAGGCCATGAAATTCATTTGCAATCCTTATCATAACACTGTCTCTATGTATGGGTCATAAATCAAATCTGCTGCTATAACAGCGCCCTCGCTCCTTAGACTCATCAACTTTGTGCCGTGCTTGCGCCGCGTCAGAATTCGAACACACCTAAATATCGAACCAATAATTATGACGACTCCCAGGATACAAAGGAGAAACTTCCCTTCACTCATGATGACATTTTGAGACCACTCTCCTAAACCTGAGAACCAATTGCGTGGGTTCAACCATGAGACCCAGCCGGTCAGTTCATTACTCACAGTCGCTAAGGTAAGGTTGTGCTTCCTCCTGAACTCCCACTTCAACTGCAAGATATCGTCCATCTTTTGATCGATGATTTCCGTGGGGTCATCAGTGCTGTTCGTGATATATGTACAGCACTTCACATTGAGTTGCCAGAGTAACACAGTACCCACCTGTCACGGCTGTGACATAATTAAGGACCATCCTGTGCTGGATCATTTCCTTCTTGTAGGCTTGTAACTCCCTTCCCGTATACCTGAAGGTGTCGTCATACATCTCAGTGATATTATCTATCAAGTTCGCTAGCGCATGGATATACCTATAATTTATAGTTCCTCTGGCTGGTGATGTCTAATGCGAGAAGGAAGTGAATCCCGGTGGATTCGTGGATCAAATCAGAGGCTGCGTGCTCTGTCCTGTCTATGAGGTGTCTCTTGATGATGTGTTCATAGTGAGTATGACTATAAGGAGCCTGAGCACTGCGGTGAACGTCTTTCATCTTATCATGGGTTATGGTCATGACCTCTGGCAGTACTCTCCCAATATAACACAATCCCTCTGAGCTCGGGGCAAGCCACTTGTACGCCTTCCTCCCACATATGAAATAGGCATCATCTGGGAGAACATGGGGACAAAGTATGACATCACCATATTACAAACTTTCCAAGTAAAGAAACCAATCCCTAGTTCTCCCATCTGCTCAGTACAAGTATCAGGCTGGATGATATGGGCACATTACCCTGGAGATACTTTTCCAAACCACATGGTCTTGCTTCCACGAGTATACCTACACTGATAATACCTCCCACTTTTGGCTATTTGGCGTACAAGTTCAGAGTCTATGGGTATCCTATCAGCTCTGTGTGAAAAGGTCATTGTCTGGTTGTTCCACGTCACTTCCCAATTTCCTGGTTTTAGGTAATTGGAAATATTAAAGCACAATAAGGACCTGTCTACATGATACTGGTGGAGCTTCAAACTAGGGGGCCTAGAAATATTGAATTTCTTGTCGACCAGTCTCCCACCCCGTAATTTGAGTACCTCATCTATTGCTAAAGGGTATGGTACCAATCCTGACTTGCTCTGACCTTGAGGTCCTTGTGAGCACACCTAGCATTCTGTCTGGTTTAAGACCTTACTCACTAGCGAGTGGTAATCACTCAACGGATGACGGTCCATGTCAAAATTAAGGTTGGACTGACATCTCTGGATGCACCCATCCTCGACTATATTTTCGCAATTCCTGCAGACACAATTTTCCTCAGACAATAAACCCTCTCTGGGGCCCTCACCAAAACAAACTGTCCTGATTAAAACCAGCATTACTAACAGAACCCGAAACGCAGTCTCTTGTGATCGATCCATTTTGTTTGAGGAAAGGAGGAAAGTAAGAAGGAGAAAAGAAAGGAAAATGCAGGGGGAGGTGGAAAAAAAAGAAAATGATACAACAACCGTTCTAGATCTGTGCTCGGATGCCCTTCAACAGTCCTGCCTCTCAACCTTCCCGGAACAGACACTCCAGTGATACAAGGTTCTCTACACTCTGCTCTTTGTCATGAGTTCTCTCCGGGTCAGCGACCTTCTTGCAGTGGGACGAGTGGACCCAAGTCTCTCTCTCGGTGACCTTCAATGCTGTTGTGCTGGTTAGCAAGACTTGGTATGGTCCTTCCCACCTGTCTATGAGGCAACCTGAGCATAAGAAATTTAGAATCATTACATAATCCCCAGGTTCAATGTCATGACAATTACTGTTCGGTAGGTCAGGAATCACCAGCTTAAAATGTCTTTGTTGATTTCTCAGCTGCTGGCTCATCCCAACCAAATATCTCACAGTCACTTTGTTATTACATTTCAAATCATCCTGGGGGTCTATCATTACATGAGGTTGTCGACCAAAAAGAATTTCAAAAGGTGATAGGTTAAGGGGAGACCTGGTGGTGGTTCTGATGCTGTACAACACTAGTGGCAAAGCTTCTGGCCACAACAAACCAGTTTCAGCCATCACTTTGCTCAGCTTGTTCTTAATAGTGCTGTTCATTCTCTCCACCTTCGCACTCGCCTGTGGTCGGTACAGAGTATGCAGTTTGCTATTAATTCCCATCAGTTTGCACATGACCTGTAAGACTTCACCTGTAAAATGGGTACCCCTATCGCTTTCAATTATTCTAGGGATACCATATCTACACACAAATTCCTGCACAATTTTCTTTGCAGTGAACGTAGCATTATTTGTGGCAGCAGGGAACGCTTCTACCCAATTGGAAAATACGTCAATACAAACTAACACATATTTTAAATTTCTACAGGGTGGTAACTGCATGAAATCGATTTGTATTACCTGAAAAGGTCCGTCTGTCGGGGGGATATGGGATGGCTCTGTTGGTATTGACTTACCAATATTCTTCCTCAAGCAAGTAAAACATGTCATTGCTCTTTTACCTGCATGCGAAGAGAATCCAGGCGCACACCAGTAGGCTCTCACCAGCTTACACATACCCTCTTTGCCCAGATGAGTCAGACCATGTGCCGCCTCAGCTAGACTTGGAAGATATGCTCTGGGGGCCACTGGCTTACCGTGTCCACCTTTCCAAAGTCCTGAGGACTCCTGGCCATACCCCTTTGACCTCCAGACCGCATTTTCCTGTAGGGAACACAAATTTTGCATTTCAATTAATTGCTGTGTGTTGATCGTGTTAAATGTCATCAGTGATGTGATGTTTGTTTGTATGAGGGTGCTGGCTGCTGATTTAGCAGCTTCGTCTGCCCGGCTGTTACCAATTGAAATTGGGTCTTGGTTGTAAGTATGTTCTTTACACTTGATAACAGCCACTCTGTCTGGTTCCTGTATCGCTGTTAGAAGCCTTTTTATGTGGGACGCATGCACTACAGGTGTGCCAGCTGCCGTCATGAAATTTCTGAGGTGCCACAGGGCCCCCGAAATCATGCACCACTCCAAAGGCATACCTAGAATCTGTGTATATATTAGCTGACTTACCCTTGGACAATTCACACGCTCTGGTTAGGGCGACCAACTCAGCAACTTGTGCTGAGTGCGGTGGGCCCAGGGGTTCAGCTTCTATGATACCTTTGTCATCTACAACTGCATATCCAGTACACAAGTCTCCCGGTTCTGTCTGTCTGTGGCAACTACCGTCAGTGTAAAAGGTAACGTCTACTCCTTCCAGTGGGTTGTCACTGATGTCAGGTCTCGCAGTGAAAGTCTGATTCAGGTATTCCATACAATCATGCGTATCAGTGTCTACACTAAATCCTCCTTCACCATCATTCTCATCCTCCACCCTTTGTGCCTATCCAGGCACACTTGGCAAGTTGCAGGATTTAGTGAGCTGCATCTCCTAATGGTGATGTTTACAGGGGCCATCAGTGATAATTCCCACTTTGTAAACCGAGCGGACGAGACATGTCTGGTTCGGGCGGAGTTTAGTAAGGCTGATACTGCATGAGGTGTATGGATGGTCAGGTTGTGTCCTAACACTACGTCCTCGCTTTTACTTACTAGCAAAGCTATCGCTACAACACTTCGCAAGCATGTGGGGAGAGACCGCGCTACGGTGTCCAACTGTGCACTGTAGTATGCTACCGGTCTGCTGGCATCACCATGTCTGTGTTAAGACACCTGTCGGACTCATCTGTGTGCGAGATCCGTTCTGGTTTGCTCGAAGGGACCATTTCTTGCAAAGGTAAAGCCAGTATAGAGAACCCTGGGATCCAGTTTCGGCAGTACCCACACATTCAAAGGAAAGTGCGGATCTGTTGCTGAGTTTGTGGCAGAGTCATGTCGCGAATCGCCTGTATTCTATCAGAGGTGAGGTGTCTAAGTCCTTGAGTCAAGCAATGTCCCAAATATTTTACCCTTCTCTGGCACAACTGCAACTTATCCTTTGAAACCTTGTGTCCCGTTTGGGAAAGATGAAACAGAAGCTGTTTCGTGTCTTTCAAGGACGATTCGAGTGAGTCTGAACACAACAATCAGTCATTGACATACTGTATTAGCACTGATCCACTCTCAGGTTGAAAGGATTGTAAACAGTCATGCAAGGCCTGGGAGAGGATACTTGGGCTGTCAATGAAACCTTGGGGAAGACGAATCCAGGTGTACTGTACTCCCCTGTATGTAAAAGCAAAGAGGTATTGGCTGTCAGGGTGCAGAGGGACAGAAAAGAAGGCAGAACAGAGGTCGATGACAGTGAAAACTGTTGCAGTAGAGGGAATTTGCATAAGGATGACAGCTGGATTGGGCACTACGGTGAATTGGTTCTCGACTATCTTGTTTATCCCCCTTAGATCCTGCACTAGCCTGTAACCCCTCCCCCTACTCTTTTTCACAGGGAAGATGGGACTATTAGCAGTGCTGGACGTCCTGACTAGGATGCCCTGTTGTAGTAACCGCTCTATGACGGGGTACACTCCTAATTCTACCTCTGGCTTCAGAGAATACTGAGGGATTTTTGGAGCTATCCTACCATATTTTACTTGTACTACTACTGGAGCTACATTCGCCATTAATCCAGTGTCTTGTCCATCTTTGGTCCAAAGGGAACCCGGTATTTGTGAGATCATTTCCTCTACCTTTGATGGACACTTGTCTATAACAGCAGAATGCGACATTAGCCTTGGAGGGGTGTCTAATATATCTTGCACTTCTTGAACGTGGTTCTCAGGTATATCCAAGAAGACACCTTCAGGAGTACAATATATGACACACCGCATTTTACACAATAAATCTCTGCTGAGTAGATTAGTCGGAGCCGATGCAGCCAACAGAAAAGAATGTTTGGTCTGCAAGGGCCCTATCGTAACCTCTGCCGGTCTACTCAAAGGGTATTGTTGCACTGTTCCTGTTACTCCCATTGCCGAAATTGTTTTACCCGTGGTTTTTATACCTACCGTCGAATTTAACACTGACCTGGCCGCCCCTGTATCTACAAGAAAAGGTAATGGTACACCAGCTACATCAACCGTGACCTCAGGTTCACTACCAAGGCTAGCAATCAATTTCACTGGCTGCAGACTACAGGTGTGGCCCAACCCCTATTGGGGGTGAGACCCTCCCACAGCGCATTGGCAGCTACGATATGTGAGGGGGGTAGCTGTGAGTTTTTGGAGGCCTGCCAGTCCCTCCTTGGTGGGTACCTCCTTGTTTCCCCTGCGTGTGGCTCGTAATTCCTCTTACGCGGTCCCTGATCCAAGTTTATGCATTGTAGTGTGGTTCATATACTGGTCTAGGGGGTCGGTATACATTATGTGTACCTTTATTCTTACATTCCCTCGAGTAATGTCCTACCTTTTGACAATTATAGCATGTTACTACACGTGACTTACCATCGGGGGTCTGGGGTTTCGGCTGATGTGGCCCTGTAAGTGCATCTATACTTACTGTCGTCAGCCTTTCCCCCTGTAACTCTCTGTGCTTAATGATATTCCTATCATGCTCGACAGCGGACTCTCTCAATGCAGCCACTGAGATACCTCTCCAGTTTGGTAGAGAGATCTGTACCCTTGTTCTCAGTGCCTCCTTCAACCCGTCCATTAATACAGAAACAGCTACCTCCCTGTGATGTACATTGTCCTTAATGTCCTCGATCCCAGTATATCTAGCCATTTCCTGCAGTGCTCAATGGAAATATTCGGATGCTGTTTCACCTTCCTTTTGTCTTATGGAAAAGATTTTATTACATTTGACAACAGTAGGGAAATATACTCCTAATTGCAGATTGATTTGCCGTACATTCTCCTGAGTGTATTCATCAGTGAGAGGTACTTCTGCGTCTAACTTACAATCAGTTATGAATTTCGCGGGGTCAATATTTGAGGGTAAACATACCCGTAGCACTGTTCACCAATCTTTGCTTGTGGGTTCGTTGGCGTTACCTAACTCTTTAATGAACCTCTGGCATGCGACTAGATCTTTTCTGGGATCGGGAAATTCGGACATAATTGAACTTAACTCTGCCCGGGACCAAGGACAATGCATGGCAATGTTCCTGATGGGAGTTACTCCCTGAGCGTCAGTCCTCCCATTGGGGAATGCAATCAACCTGACAGGATTTAATTCAATTACATCATTTTGATTTGACTCTATAATGTGAGGTGCTATTGTCTCTGCATAATGTATGGTACCGTACTTACCTGTGGACACGACCTCACTTTTCCCTCCACTAAGGGGCCTTGCTACTGCTCTTGTTGGTTGGGCCGTGCCCACCTGAGTGTCTTGTATGGTGGCTGCTAGAGAGAGTGCCGATATCGTGCTGGGCTCATCTTCCTGCTCGCAGTCCTGGGGAAAATTTAAAATAGGATACAACTGGCAAGGGTTAGCATTAGTACATTTATCAGTTACTCTCCTATCTTGTACCAATGTGCCATTGTCTGTAGCCACTTTCTCCCCCACAATATACGGTGGTGGTGGTGGTGCGGTAGCCATTATTTTCCCGCTAGGTTTGGAACCTGCTGCGCGAGCTAATTCCCATTGTATATCCCCCTCCTGTTGCCATAAATTTAAA
The DNA here is from genome assembly GCF_028390025.1 of Pseudophryne corroboree. Lineage (NCBI taxonomy): Eukaryota > Metazoa > Chordata > Amphibia > Anura > Myobatrachidae > Pseudophryne > Pseudophryne corroboree. The sequence continues at coordinate 620,339,822 of NC_086446.1, forward strand.
CAATCTGTATGTCTAATCCTTTGTTTTCTGGATTTTATTAGACATATCCTTATCCTTAAGTTCTGCAATACCTCTGGTTCAAAGCTGCCCACTTTAGGGAATGGTACCCTATCTTTGTCAATCATACGTACCCATTCAGACAAAAAGTCTTCCGTGTGTGAACCATATTTTCCACACATAACAAACCTCGCTGACCCCTTGGGCCGCGGCTCTTCAACCTGAACCCTGGTTACAAAACGTCCACCGCTTGTGCAATTGAATCCCATCACGTACTTTTTACTTTTACGCAATCCCCAATGCACGATACAAATAGACCGTGAAAGTTCTCAGAGCGCTTTCACCCACTCACGCCCACGTTGGCCAGTACTACCATACACTGTCGATAGCGAAGGCAATGTACCCAACCTAGGGCCCTATCTGACCTATATTTACTGGAAGTTTTTAGGAATAACTTACCCTTTTCAGTAAAGTATCGGTCGTTGGAGATTTTCCTGAGAGAGACCAGCGAAAACTCCCTATGCACTTTATTATACACAAATCACGCTTGCGTTTGCTCTATATAGCGCTAATGATACCGCGATTTTACTCAAAAGCTCGTAAAAGGATATCACGTTGCGCTATGTATCGCACCCACAAATGCGCGGTCCAATTGCACAGCGTATAGGTACTTGTTACTTATCTGCCGTACAAACACGGGTCGTTGTACAAACTGGGACCGTCAGTCCGGAGCGTAATACCAAAAAAACCTTTTTACTTCAATACTTCGCAATACAATGCACTATTACGCTCCTCTACAAATCACTCACACGATTTGCGTATTAAACCTTATACTAACGTGAGTCAGCCTTCTCACGCCACCAAGCCTCCACTCACTTGATGTACCAAACGACGGGATACCGAATTCCGGGGTTCGAATTTCACTCACTCCTACGTTCGCTCACTCAAGTACACTTTGTCTTTTCTGTACAGAAAATTATGATTCATTCAGATAAGCAGCTTTTCCCTCAGAGGCAATACAGTTTGAACAAGAAGTTTTATACTAATTTTTGGAAACCGAGCAGTTTTGTGCTATTGTAGCGTGGCTACTGTCCCACCTTTAAACTAAACGACACTATTGTGTAATTTGTACTTAGTGCCCGTATTCTTACGCACTTTGCGTAAACACGCAATCGTGCGTGTATCTTACGCTGCGTGCACAGTCCTGTACTTTGTCCGAGACACGTGTACAAAACCGTACGTCCGCAATAGCACAAATCCCACAACTTCTATAAATGTGAGCAATATTAACTATAATCGCTCACTAAACACAACACACAGTTTCTTTCTGTATAAACCTTTCCAACTAGGCCAGACTGCGTTTGTGTCTTAAGGTGGGTACACACTATTAGATATATCTGCAGATCAATTGATCTGCAGATATATCTATGTACGGATCGGGCAGTGTGCTGTGCATACACACAGCCCGATCCGTCGGGGGACTGACGTCATGAACTGGGCAGGCGGGCGCTCGCGCCCTCCCAGTTCACCTGTCAATCACCGCCGGCCGCCGCAGCATGTGTACGGGCGGTCGGACGACCGCCCCGTACACACACAGCGACGCGCCAATATATCGTTAGATATATTGGCTGTCGGCTGTGCTGCGCGGCCGACGCGATACGTCTGTGAACGACGGAGTTCACAGACGTATCGCCCGTACACACTGGCCGACGGTCCCGCGATGTTTCGGCCGTTCAAGAGAACGGCCGATACATCGACCAGTGTGTACGGGCCTTTACACTTACTTCTTCAAACATTTATTTTTAGTTTTAACTATACAGCAACAAATGTATTCGGTTTCATAAAGATCTAAATGAATCTAGCAATCTGAGTGTTATGGCAACAATGTGAGAGGGTGTACACAGAGTATCGCTGCCTTTGTTATGTATGCTTTTGGTGCCAGAAAAAAAATTCACAGACTTTTAAATAGCTTTTTTCCTGTTTACTTTACGGGTTCTACCAGCATTCCTACAAACCAGACAGAGCAGACGTCATCTAATCAGCAAACAAGTAGGGTTTTCAGTGCATCCACCGACCAAGAAAAGGTTACGTAGGATACTTTCTATCCGCCCTTTTGCTGATAGATTAAGTCTGCTGTGACCTGTTAGGCTGTGGGTATGTGGAAAACCGGACGACGCCCCCAATTGATAATGCTGATTTATCAACAGGAATGAAAAGCTATACCTTATACACACTTTAAATACACTTTACCATGGAGCCACTGCGGCCGCTATACTTAATACACACTCTACGCACCTTTTACGCTGTTAGCGTACAGAGTCCCGTACCGTGTACGGACTTTGCGTACAAACGCTGCGCTGACGGTACAAAGTACACACAGCGCGTACACACCCAATGAATACACTTTAAACCTTATACAGCAATGCAATGCGATACTAATACACTTTAAACCTTAGCAGGGAAAGGAAGACCCGACACCAGTCTGTAGTTAAACCACTGGGTTCCGACACCACAGCGTATTATTGCTGAAAGGGGGTTACAATACAAACAATACAATACAACAGAATAATGGCTACAATCAATGGTACATACGTGAGTGGATTCGCCACGCTACCCAGATCTGGTCCTCGGTCATCTGATAGATAACTTTGTGAGTCTTGTGTCAGACCAGGCCTGCAGCAGGCTCTCTTTATACAATTCTTCCAAAACTTAACACAATGGATACTGTAATCTCTTTGTCCATTGGACACAGGGATGGTCATTTACAGTACAGGAGAGGTCATAGGTCGGTTTGAATAGGTGGGCGATGTCTGTTCCAGCTGCTCTTGTGGGTGGTCTCCTCTGGATTCCTGCCGCATACATAATGTACAGTAAATACAGTTTATATCTATTTTCTGCTCCTGCACATAACTATCCTCAGGAACATGCGATCTTCCTCAAACCAACACCGGAATATTACCCTTGAAATACCCTACAGCTGGATACCAAACACCACCTTATAACCTTGTTCTGTCCCCTCCTATCCTGTAAAGGTGAATCCCTTTGTTCTGAAACCATTTAAACTGCTGTAACTTGCTGCTGTGGTGCAGGGAGGCTATGTGTAAAATGTGCACTATTTGGATTAAATATGTAATGTGTTTTGATGGCTTTTCCATGCGTTCACAAACTCTACCGTAAATACTCATACCACGCGCTAATACGCAGGTCCGCGGGAACGACCATACGCAAATTGTGAATATGCGCACGCACGGCAGAGCAAGTACGCGCACGGAGGCCATCTGTGTGTAGTTTGTACGTAATGTATGTACTGCAATATTTTTTTACTTTGACAGGGTGGTGGGCAGGGGTGACTTGTAAATGAAGAGCATGTGTGGAGTATATTGGGGTGTTCAGTGCATTATCCAGCTAAATAACAAAACTAAATAATTGTAAAATTTGTATGTTTTATTAGTCTACATTTCATTGGCTCAGAGCCAATGGCGTATCTATAATGGGTGCGGTGTGTGGTACACACAAGCCCCTGGAGTCCAGGGGTGCACATACCGCACATGCTGAACCCATTTCTTCTATATTTGTCTCTCGGAGACCCGCGTCGGCACCACAGTAGGGAAATCACCTTGCCATTTTCAAATTGTGATGCGGTTTCAAATGATGCAAGATAAAAACATGCCATTTTTTGACGTACAATTTGGCCTTTAGTAATATTCGTAATTTCCAAACTGCTCATCTACAGATGTGTCCTCCTCATACACCTAGCCTCAATATGCCATACAGAGCGAGACGGCTGGTGCAATGAGTCACTCAGTGAGATCTAGTATATTGTCTTGTTCTTTATATTTTGCTTCTTATTTGCACCCCAGAAGCAGCAAAACACCACCCAGAGTGCAGTACAGATGCTGGGCTGCGGCTTTAACTGCACGGGAATTAGTTTTAAACCTGTCGCAGAAGAAGAACAATGGAACTTGGTGTGAGAAAAAGGCTCGGCTGTTGCTTTGTAGCACTTTGTACAGTATGAATATTCAGACTTATATACACAGATATACAAATGTTGCAATCAAATTGATCACTGCAATCTAGAACTGTAGTTTTGTCACTTTGAGTTGTGCTATTTGGGCCAATAAGATGCACAGTATGAGTGATAAAGACGCTCAGCGTGGTAGGTCACAGTGTTTGGTGCAACTGAAGCCACAGTGTATGAGGGCACATATGTTTCTGACAAAAAAAAACATGATTTTGCTAAACCACTTTGATGCAGTTTTAGTGATAAACCCTTAAAGGTTCTAATTGTTGTTCTAATCTCACATTCTCTCAGCATCAATTTCCTCAATTTAACCATTCAAAATGGTCACACGGCTTTGGCCAGCGTTCATATCTTTATTGATTTAACATAACCACATGATGATTTTTACAGGCAAAAGTAATAGTATACAAGTTTAAATTTTAAATGAATTTAAAACAGTCTAATTGCTAAAATTGCCTTGTTTTAATACCTCTGGTTTGTAGTAATCTAATAAATGAAAACTAAATGACACTGTAGTTCCATAAGCGATAACATTTTGGTTTTGTGCAGCTGCCTGACATTTTCCAATGTATTAACTGCAATGTCAGTGTCTATATTTAGCTGATAACAACTCATTGCATCTTCTTTGTCCACCAGGCTATTCCATTAGCACTGATCTATATAGAAGAACGTTCACCTAAGTCTGTTACAGTAAGCCAGCCTACTGACGTTATTGGATTATTAGGAGAAACTATATACAGTACTGTAGCTCAGATATTTCCAAGGTCACTGTGCTAAAAAGAAAAAAAAGCGGACTTTCCCTATAAAAAGAACACATTATGTTGTCTATTTCATTCGGAATTAACTATTTGCAAATAGTACTTTTTTAACTTCTTTTTTTGTTACAGTATGTTACAATATAATATGTGTTCCGGGGGGTAACAAGCACAAATTGTTCTGCACCACTGTTCTAAAATGGTAAACTAGAAAGGAAACATAAACGGGAAAATGCTTGCAGAATAGATTAGTGATTTTCCTTTCCTATTTTGCATGATGTAAGGCCAGGGTTGTATCTAGGATTAATGCTGCCCTAGGGAAATATATACGATATGCCGATGGTCAGGATACCGTCAGACAAAATACCGACTGTGGCATCCCGGTATTGGGAATCCAACACCTAAACAGTGAAGTACCTAACCCTGATCCCTAGCCCCCCTAACCCCGGGATTCAGAATGCCAAGATCCTGACCACATCCCATCCTGGGTACATGAGAATGAGGGCCATCTCATTGCACAGGAAAAAGTTATTAATTCAACACCTTTTTGCCCCACACCAATTTTGTATCTTGAAATAAGTCTGCTCTACCATATTACCATATGTAGAACTTACAATAAATATCCTGGTCATTTAATGTAGAAAATCGTAAAGTAAATCCTACAGACACAGCTCAAATACTAAGGGGTACAGTTATAAAAAGAAATGCATGGGAAATCCCCTAAAATTTATGTAGGGAGATCCCCTGTTTTTGTTTGCAAAAATCAGTCCCCAGAAGTTTCAGTGGGGGCTGCAATATTGTGAAATCTACCAAGCTCCAGAATTCAAAGATGGGGTCTGGGGTTTCGGCTGATGTGGCCCTGTTGTAAGTGCGTCTATACTTACTGTCATCAGCCTTTCCCCCTGTAACTCTCTGTGCTTAATGATGTTCCTATCATGCTCGACAGCGGACTCTCTCAATGCAGCCACTGAGATACCTCTCCAGTTTGGTAGAGAGGTCTGTACCCTTGTTCTCAGTGCCTCCTTCAACCCGTCCATTAATACAGAAACAGCTACCTCCCTGTGATGTACATTGTCCTTAATGTCCTCGATCCCAGTATATCTAGCCATTTCCTGCAGTGCTCAATGGAAATATTTGGATGCCGTTTCACCTTCCTTTTGTCTTATGGAAAAGATTTTATTACATTTGACAACAGTAGGGAAATATACTCCTAATTGCAGATTGATTTGCTGTACATTCTCCTGAGTGTATTCATCAGTGAGAGGTCCTTCTGCGTCTAACTTACAATCAGTTATGAATTTCGCGGGGTCAATATTTGAGGGTAAACATACCCGTAGCACTGTTCACCAATCTTTGTTTGTGGGTTCGTTGGCATTACCTAACTCTTTAATGAACCTCTGGCATGCGACTAGATCTTTTCTGGGATCGGGATATTCTGACATAATTGAACTTAACTCTGCCCGGGACCAAGGACAATGCATGGCAATGTTCCTGATGGGAGTTACTCCCTGAGCGTCAGTCCTCCCATTGGGGAATGCAATCAACCTGACAGGATTTAATTCAATTACATCATTTTGATTTGACTCTATAATGTGAGGTGCTATTGTCTCTGCATAATGTATGGTACCGTACTTACCTGTGGACACAACCTCACTTTTCCCTCCGCTAAGGAGCCTTGCTACTGCTCTTGTTGGTTGGGCCGTGCCCACCTGAGTGTCTTGTATGGTGGCTGCTAGAGAGAGTGCCGATATCGTGCTGGGCTCATCTTCCTGCTCGCAGTCCTGGGGAAAATTTAAAATAGGGTACAACTGGCAAGGGTTAGCGTTAGTACATTTATCAGTTACTCTCCTATCTTGTACCAATGTGCCATTGTCTGTAGCCACTTTCTCCCCCACAATATACGGTGGCGGTGGTGGTGCGGTCGCCATTATTTTCCCGCTAGGTTTGGAACCTGCTGCGCGAGCTAATTCCCTTTGTATATCCCCCTCCTGTTGCCATAAATTTAAACAATCTGTATGTCTAATCCTTTGTTTTCTGGATTTTATTAGACATATCCTTATCCTTAAGTTCTGCAATACCTCTGGTTCAAAGCTGCCCACTTTAGGGAATGGTACCCTATCTTTGTCAATCATACGTACCCATTCAGACAAAAAGTCTTCCGTGTGTGAACCATATTTTCCACACATAACAAACCTCGCTGACCCCTTGGGCCGCGGCTCTTCAACCTGAACCCTGGTTACAAAACGTCCACCGCTTGTGCAATTGGATCCCATCACGGACTTTTTCCTTTTACGCAATCCCCAATGCACAATACAAATAGACGGTGAAAGTTCTCAGAGCGCTTTCACCCACTCACGCCCACGTTGGCCAGTACTACCATACACTGTCGATAGCGAAGGCAATGTACCCAACCTAGGGCCCTATCTGTCCTATATTTACTGGAAGTACATGAGAATGATGGCCATCTCATTGCACAGGAAAAAGTTATTAATTCAACACCTTTTTGCCCCACACCAATTTTGTATCTTGAAATAAGTCTGCTCCACCATATTACCATATGTAGAACTTACAATAAATATCCTGGTCATATAATGTAGAAAATCGTAAAGTAAATCCTACAGACACAGCTCAAATACTAAGGGGTACAGTTATAAAAAGAAATGCACAGGAAATCCCCTAAAAACACCTGTTTTGCGGGATGTCCACAAATTTCAAGCCTCCATAAAATTTATGTAGGGAGATCCCCTGTTTTTGTTTGCAAAAATCAGTCCCCAGAAGTTTCAGTGGGGGCTGCAATATTGTGAAATCTACCAAGCTCCAGAATTCAAAGATGGCGTTAGCATATAGTAGCCTATGGGCTACCCTCCCAATCAGCCTCACTGATACATACGCAGCCCGATGGCTGCACATTAGCAGTAAGCTATAACTGTACTACCAGCTCTTCACCGAGACATGCTCTTATTAGAGCCTGTGTCCTGGCAAGAGATTATTGCTAAATTTGAGCAAAAATATAAATGTTTGCTTTGCGAATATAGTCATTATTATCATATCCCAATCGCACTATGTGAGCTATGGCAAATATGCCCCTAAAAAGTACATATGGTCAATAAGGAATAAAAAATAAAATAAAAGGTAAACTTAAAGTTGATTTTAAAATACAGTGTATGAGTATCGCAAACTCACAGATGGATGAAGAGGTTGCTGATCCATACGTTTGGATTGACTGAGACCCAGAGCAGAGGTGCGGAATCTAACATGTTGATGGTTTTCACCAGGGAAGTCCACAAGGGGGTTTGGTATTTGCTATGCCTGACACACAGGTTGCAGCCCCCTGTCTGGGTTCCTTAGTACGGAGCTGAATGTACTGGACGTGGAGTCATCAGACTGGGTGGAAACTGGATGGGGAACACAGGGATGCAGACAGGAACCGGGAACAGAACACAGATGTGACAGGATCTAGGAACAGGACACAGGAGTGGTAAGGACCTGGAACATTACACGGGGATGGCAGATCCACATTTTAGTCATAAGCCAAATAAACTATCAGCATCATTTGGAGTGTGGGAGAGAAACTACAAATTCCACACATACAAAAATAAGGAAAAATAATGAGAAAACCCTTGGAAGCACCACACCCAGCAACTGCCACTCTACACTTGTGTTTCTACTTGTCTTCATGGTAGATACTGGTCTGATTATTGGTATGCAGCCCTGGGCAGTTTATCTCCCCCTGCTATTTGGTGACTTGCCATGCTCTGTAATTAGTAGGAAGTTAATACAATGTGAAACTTTCTCAAAATAATGATCAAATAATAACCACAGATCAAGCACTGCAATACATTTCAACATATGTAAGACCAGCCATGGAGCTTACTTTCCTTTCCTCCTGGAAGCCACCCATTAGGACATAGCCATGCTGTGTGAAGATGCATTTCGAGTCATTGCGGTGAGTTTGTGAATAGCATTATCATGGCCCTGCCATCATTTGGCCATGCCAAAAAATGTAACTAAATGCCAGTCAAGGAGGTGTACCAGTGCTCCCAATATTGTGTGACCATGCTCCCCTCCAGAGATGCATGACCACTTTACAGCAACACAGCATATCCATATGGGCCTGATATAGTAACATAGCATGACCATGCTGGACAAGCCATGCTCCCTTATGGTACCAGGTTCTATAACTTTTCATGGTAGCCCTGATGTTACTAGACGAATAAACTGCATCCTTCAGAATATCTGTTCTGACTTTACCATAACTTTCAGGCAAGCAAGCAAGTAACCTTGTTATTTCCTTTTAGGAAGGAAGAAAACAACCTCAAATCCATTACTTCTAAAAAAAAAAAAAAAAAAAAAAAGTAAAATTTTTATGTTTAATAAAGAAGTCAGAAATATAATGATTTGGAGCACAATAAGATTTTTCCTTCTTTGTTTTCTTTGAAAACTTCACACACATTGCGGTTCTGGACTCCAGGGTGTATATTACTAAAGTGTGGGTTTATAGAAGTGGAGATGACCATAGCAACCGACCAAGCAGATTCTGCTTATCATTTTTCTAGCACCTCCTAGAAGATAATAGCTAGAATCTGATTGGTAGTTATGTGCACCATCTCCACTTCTATGATCCCCCACTTTAATTAATATGCTCCACGCAATTGGTCTGGATGTCTATTTATAATTGTTCCATTTTGGGCTTAAGACACATTTCTTTGGCATTGTTTATTAATTTACATACTATAAATTTAGCACAGATGATAATTACCAGTTGCTTTGGCAATCATGCAACAAGTCAGTATTCCAGCTGGAATCTGATGACTGCAATGTACTATCTCTCCAACAGATAAGGAACATGTGTTTACTGAATGAATTGCAATTTGTTTTTATGGGCAGGATTTGTTATACAATACCCAGATATATTTTATCTAGCACAGCCTAGTGTAAATATGCACTTTATCACAAATGGGCACGACTACACAGCATGCTCTAAAGCAAGTTTTAGTGTGATATTAACTAATTATTTCCATAAAACAAGTTTTTTCTAAAAGGTGATCCTTGTATCTAGATTTGCTCTAGTGTAAATGTTAATGATCAATAATATACTGTACATGTGAATTGATTAGATACTGTGTAGGACATACTGTACATGAGAAGTTAAATAGGGACGGAAAACCTAATGGGTACTGGGTAAACATTAGCTCTGTGAAGTGTTGCAGAGACTTCATGCAGGAACTGGTGGTAGAGTGTAGAGAGGGGGGGGGGGGTGGGGGTCCAAGCATGGTTATGTGGCCTTGACTGCCTGGAAAACATTTTTGAATATACTTTAAACTTTTCTGGGCTGAACACGTTTCTGGCCTCTATAGTATTCCAAACATTAACTTGTGTTTCCCAGGACTCTTCTGTACTGTGCATACTGATGGACATTGTAAAGTAATGGTGGGGACTCTCCTCTTTGTGTTCTCGGCCATATAACCCAATTATCTCCCAAGCAGTGTTTATAGTATATTAGGAGGATTCTAAAATGGACAATCCCATATAAAGAACATTTTACAGAAATCTTAAACCACTTACAGTAAGTACTTTTTCTTTAACTTTCATAGAACATCAACATTAACTATACAACACGTTATAAAAATAGCATTGTGTGCCAAAAATCCCGTAGCACTTGTATTTTCAAAATTGATTTATAGCTAAGTAAATACATGCTGTAGTTTTCCAACAGTTTAGCCAAGCTGTGAAATAAGAGATTATATACAGTACTTGCTAAATCCAGCACCTAAAATCCTCATGGAATGTTTCATCAGCTTCCAATGCCAAGTCTGAAACAAGAGGAGGAAGTTTCTATAAAAACCCTCTCACTGTAAGGGAACAAAGGAAGAAGCAAATGAGTGCTAGCAGGAAACCTCTAACAAACACATTGCTTTACATCCTTGCCCTGCTGGACTTCATCTGGAACCTTAATTCTCCATATGTGGTGGAAAGAAATCATTATGCAAACATAAATTGTATTATTGTCCTGTTGATATGATAATTTAAGGATTGGATACGGGTCCCCACAGGATGACGACGGTCAAAATACAGCCAGCGGCATCCTAACTGTCAGAGGTGGCCCTAACCGATATGATGCGCTAGACAAGATTTTGGCTGGTGCCCCCTAGCACCACGCTAGTTCTGCCTTTGACCCTAAAACCCTTTCCCAGCATCATCACCCATAGCAGTCCTTATTTTGGTGCTCCTACCCCTTGTATTTTAAATGCGAACAGTGCACACATTCGGTGCACAGCCCAAAAAGTGGCATGTTCTTGCTGGGAAGAGGCATGGCCATGCAATAGTACCCCCAATTCAAATTATGCCACACAGTAATGCAACTTTATTCACATTTTATCATGCGATAGTGTCCCTTATGTTACATCACACAGTAGTACCACTTTACCTTCTATACGTTACTCCTCACAGTAGTGCCCCTTATTCACATTACATCACACTGAATTGCTCTTTATTCAAATTACACCACACGATATTGCTCTTTATTTACATTAGACCACACAGTAGTGCCATTTCATTATGTTACACCACACAGTAGAGCACCTTATACACATAATGCCCCACATTATTAATGCCCTTATACACATAATGACACACATAATGTCCCTTACACATATGCCACACTTTATTGGTGCCCTTATACACATAATGACACACATAGTGCCCCTTACACATATGCTGAACATTATTAATGCCCTTATACACATGACACACCTAGTGCCCCTTACACATTTGCTGCACATTATTAATGCATTTATACACATGACACGCATAATGCCCCTTACACATATGCCGAACACTATTGCACAACCAACACACTCACACACAGCACTCACAGAGCCACTAAGACTGTGACCTCTGCATTGGATACAGATGTGTCCTCATACATCTTGCCTCAATGCGCCATGCAGCAGGAGATGCCTGGTGTGAGTCAGCTCGCAGCTCTGCTAATGTCAGGCACCTTTTTTATGAAAATGTGTATTATTTGCATTGCTATGTGACTAGGATGCACAAGCAGCTTCTGCTGATTAAAATGATATGCGGCATGCCTATATACTGTGTGCGACTGTGGCTGTATCTGCATACAAAATGCTACACACAGAATATAGGCATGCCGCACATCATTTTAATCAGCAGAAGCTGCTTGTGGCCCTATGCATACCAAATGCCCTACGCATTTGCCTATTATTATTATTACATTTTATTTATAAGGCACCACAAGTGTTTCGCAGCGCCGTACAAAGGACAGTACAGGGAGACAAACTTAGAATTACAGTAAATAATTAGCGGAAAATCGCTGAGATGCGAAGAAAATTACCGAGCGAACAACTCGGAATGAGGGCCCATACAGGACCTACCTGTAGCTGGTAAGTTATGGTAAAAACTAATGTCATATTTGTTAGTGTCAATGTGATCCACTCTAAATACACCTAGGAAATTAGTGCCGTTGTTAAATGGAGCCCTTAATAACAGGTAGAACCTATTTGATAGTATCCCGCTGGACTTGAGAGGTATTTAATCTTGGAAAGATACCAAAACTTTGGTGCAGAGTATGTCAGAGCAGCTGTGCAGACTCCCAAAGTCTGCTAATTATCCCCAAACAAGAGTACACAAATACAAATGCACAGCGCTAGTGAGGCTGGAATGAATGTGCTCCCAAGTGCAGTATCAAAGGTCTATAAATAATCATAACTATGGGGTTTATGTATAAAGCTGTGAAGAGTGGAGAAATTGCCCATAGTAAGCAATCAGCTTAGAGGTAGGAATTGACAATGACATTTTATAAACTGATAAGTACAAGCTGATTAGTTGTTTTCAGCAATTTCTCCAACCTGTCCACATCTCCACTCTTCACTGCTTGGTATACCAATACATATATATAAAAGCAATAACTCATAAAACCAATTATTTTCTGTATTATTGCTCCTTTATATCTTTTTTTATTAAATAATGATATACTTTTGATACTTATGAGCAGTGTCATACAAAGGTTGGAGAACACCCAGAGTGCCCCATCTCCCATTCACCACGGTATCCCTCCCCACACCCCCCCATGATATACAGATGGGTCCACATTTATCTTGACCTTTAATAGGATTAACTGAGACTGTCCAGTCGGACTTAATCCCCTGCTGTAATGACTTAATCCCCAGCTGTATTGTTCTCTGTATTGTATTGCAGCTGAGAACAATAGATGAAGGGTTTATGCTAATAAGTCATGTTGTGCCTAGGTGCAGAAAACTAGTCAAGATAACCGTGGACCCATCTGTATATTCACACACACATCCAACAACACACACATCAAATGACACACACACCCAACGACACACACACACACACACACACATACACATCAACTCAACACCACAATCTTGTCCCCTTCTTATCTTAAAATTTGCTGCAGAGAGAAGCTGTAGAGGCTAAATCCACCCAGGGCTGCCAAGAGAAATCCTGGGCCCCGGTACAACAACTTTCTGGGGCCCCATGCCCCCCCCCCCCTGGAGGGAGTGTGACCATACCTCTTTGGGGGCGTGTCTAGCACATGAGAAGCACCCACTCACAGGAGCATGGCATGCCTCCCAGCCAGGGCAGTAGAGATCATGGCTGGGCCCAGGTACTTTTCAGGGGGCATGGCCTCACCACAGGAGGTGTGGCCATGCACCCTTAAAAAAACACAGAAAAAAATGTATTTTAAGCACTTTCATGGCCACACTGCTGAGAAGAAAAGTTGCAGCTGCTGCTTCCAGGTAAGGGGAGGAGAAGACCTGGGCCCCAACTGGGCCCCTCCATCAGACCTGCGCCCAGTTAATTTGTACCCTCTCCCCCCTCTCTCTGCACCACTGAATCCACCCCTGTATCTGCTTCAGCATTTCCATGTCACTGATATGTTGGGATTGCATTGACCTTGTCAAAGTGCTCCCTGCCTATCAGTGACTGGGAGCTGCACCAGGTACCAGTTGCAGGTAAGAAGCAGCTTGGAGAAAAGAGTTGTGCTCACTATAGTAATGAGAGCACTGAGTACCGTTGCTATATCTGCTCAGCTGTGACTTAGACTTACAGCTGAGCAGGAGCTTAATGTTGAGGAATTCTATATTATATTATATATTTTATATTAATATCTGGGGTGACAATTATTGTAAAGGGGACTCTTCAATAATAGTGTATGTATACTTATAATATATGTTTATCATATACATTTGCAAATGTATTATGTCAGATTTACAAACTATCTGGCTGATACATACTGTATACGCAGTTCTTATACACATGAAATTATTATGATTCCAAAGTGAGTCCAAACATGGAATTCACAGCTCTTATCATCTGATTGTTTATTTACAGGCAAATCAAATCATACAGAATAAGATATACACAGATATATATATATATATATATATTTCACTCGTGCTTTGGAGATGATAGCGAGAGGGCGTGGCTGCGTTCTCTCAGTTTCTGTGTTTAGTGTGCTGCAAATATCTGTGCTCAGTGTGCTGCAAATATCTGTGCTCAGTGTGCTTGCAAATATCTGTGCTCAGTGTGCTGAAAATATCTACGTTCTCTGCCTGAAAAACGCTCCATATCTGTGCTGCATTGTAGTATATAGTAGGAGGACAGTGCAGAATTTTGCTGACCACCGGTATATATATAGCAGTACGGAACAGTAGTCCACTGCTCTACCTCTGTGTCGTCAAGTATACTATGCATCCATACCTGTGCTGCATTTTAGTTGTGCGCAGTATATAGTAGGAGGACAGTGCAGAATTTTGCTGACCACCAGTATATATATAGCAGTACGGTACAGTAGTCCACTGCTCTACCTCTGTGTCGTCAAGTATACTATGCATCCATACCTGTGCTGCATTTTAGTTGTGCGCAGTATATAGTAGGAGAACAGTGCAGAATTTTGCTGACCACCAGTATATATATAGCAGTACGGTACAGTAGTCCACTGCTCTACCTCTGTGTCGTCAAGTATACTATGCATCCATACCTGTGCTGCATTTTAGTTGTGCGCAGTATATAGTAGGAGGACAGTGCAGAATTTTGCTGACCACCAGTATATATATTAGTGATGAGCGGATTCGGTTTTACTTGGTTTTACTCGGTTTTACTCGGTTCAGCAGTACGGTACAGTAGTCCACTGCTCTACCTCTGTGTCGTCAAGTATACTACAAAAGTTCAGTAAAATGACCCAAAAATCAAAATTAAAAGCATCTGATGAGAAGCGTAAACTTGCCAATATGCCATTTACGACACGGAGTGGCAAGGAACGGCTGAGGCCCTGGCCTATGTTCATGGCTAGTGGTTCATGAGGATGGAAGCACTCATCCTCTCGCTAGAAAACTGCAGTGCCACTCCTAGATGGGCCAGGTGTTTGTGTCGGCCACTTGGGTCGCTTAGCTTAGCCATCCAGCGACCTTGGTGCATCTCTTTTTTTCTTTGCATCATGTGCTGTTTGGGGGCTAATTTTTTAAATCTGCCATCCTGTCTGACACTGCAGTGCCACTCCTAGGTGGGCCAGGTGTTTGTGTCGGCCACTTGGGTCGCTTAGCTTAGCCATCCAGCGACCTTAGTGCACCTCTTTTTTTCTTTGCATCATGTGCTGTTTGGGGACTATTTTTTAAATCTGCCATCCTGTCTGACACTGCAGTGCCACTCCTAGATGGGCCAGGTGTTTGTGTCGGCCACTTGGGTCGCTTAGCTTAGCCATCCAGCGACCTTGGTGCACCTCTTTTTTTCTTTGCATCATGTGCTGTTTGGGGACTATTTTTTAAATCTGCCATCCTGTCTGACACTGCAGTGCCACTCCTAGATGGGCCAGGTGTTTGTGTCGGCCACTTGGGTCGCTTAGCTTAGCCATCCAGCGACTTTGGTGCACCTCTTTTTCTCTGACGTCCTAAGTGGATGCTGGGTCTCCGTAAGGACCATGGGGAATAGCGGCTCCGCAGGAGACTGGGCACAACTAAAGAAAGCTTTAGGACTACCTGGTGTGCCCTGGCTCCTCCCTCTATGACCCTCCTCCAGACCTCAGTTAGAATCTTGTGCCCGGCTGAGCTGGATGCACACTAGGGGCTCTCCTGAGCTCCTAGAAAAGAAAGTATAATTTTAGGTTTTTTTATTTTCAGTGAGATCTGCTGGCAACAGACTCACTGCTACGAGGGACTAATGGGAGAAGAAGCGAACCTACCTGCTTGCAGCTAGCTTGGGCTTCTTAGGCTACTGGACACCATTAGCTCCAGAGGGATCGAACACAGGGCCCGACCTCGATCGTCCGGTCCCGGAGCCGCGCCGCCGTCCCCCTTACAGAGCCAGAAACAAGAAGATGGTCCTGGAAATCGGCGGCAGAAGACTTCGGTCTTCAACAAGGTAGCGCACAGCACTGCAGCTGTGCGCCATTGCTCCTCATGCACACCTCACACTCCGGTCACTGATGGGTGCAGGGCGCTGGGGGGGGGGGCGCCCTGAGCAGCAATATTAAACACCTTGCTGGCATAAAAATCACATAATATAGTCCTAGAGGCTATATATGTGAAAAATACCCCTGCCAGGTATCTATAAAAAAGCGGGAGAAGTCCGCCGGAAAAAGGGGCGGAGCTATCTCCCTCAGCACACTGGCGACATTTTTCCCTCACAGCTCCGCTGGAAGGATCGCTCCCAGGCTCTCCCCTGCAGTTTCAAGACTACAAAGGGTAAAAAAGAGAGGGGGGGCACTAAATTTAGGCGCAGTAGTATACATATAAGCAGCTATAAGGGAAAATCACTCAGTTATAGTGTTAATCCCTGTGTATATATAGCGCTCTGGTGTGTGCTGGCATACTCTCTCTCTGTCTCCCCAAAGGACTTTGTGGGGTCCTTTCCTCAGTCAGAGCATTCCGTGTGTGTGTGTGTGTGTGTGTGTGTGTGTGTGTGTGTGTGTGTGTGTGTGTGCGCGGTGTGTCGGTACGGCTGTGTCAACATGTTTGATGAGGAGGCTTATGTGGAGGCGGAGCAGATGCCGATAAATGTGATGTCACCCCCTGCAGGACCGACACCTGAGTGGATGGACTTGTGGAAGGAATTACGTGAAAGTGTCAACTCCTTACATAAAAGGTTTGACGACATAGCAGATGTGGGACAGCCGGCTTCTCAGCTCGTGCCTGCCCAGCTGTCTCAGAAGCCATCAGGGGCTCTAAAACGCCTGCTACCTCAGATGGCAGACACAGATGTCGACACGGATACTGAATCCAGTGTCGACGACGATGAGACTAATGTAACTTCCAATAGGGCCACACGTTACATGATTGAGGCAATGAAAAATGTGTTGCACATTTCTGATGTACCCATGTACCACAAAAAAGGGTATTATGTTTGGGGAGAAAAAACTGCCAGTGGTTTTTCCCCCATCTGAGGAATTAAATGAAGTGTGTGAAGAAGCGTGGGCTTCGCCCGATAAGAAACTGGTAATTTCTAAAAGGTTACTAATGACGTACCCTTTCCCGCCAGAGGATAGGTCACGTTGGGAAACATCCCCTAGGGTGGATAAAGCGCTCACACGCATGTCAAAGAAGGTGGCACTACCATCTCCGGATACGGCCGCCCTAAAGGAGCCTGCTGATAGAAAGCAGGAGGCTATCCTGAAGTCTGTATATACTCACACAGGTATTATACTGAGACCAGCTATTGCTTCAGCATGGATGTGCAGTGCTGCAGCTGCGTGGTCAGATTCCCTGTCGGAAAATATTGATACCCTAGACAGGGACACTATATTGCTATCCATAGAGCATATTAAAGATGCAGTCTTATACATGAGAGATGCACAGAGGGATATTTGCCGGCTGGCATCTAAAATAAGTGCAATGTCCATTTCTGCCAGGAGAGGATTATGGACTCGGCAGTGGATGGGTGATGCAGATTCTAAAAGGCACATGGAAGTTTTGCCTTATAAGGGTGAGGAGTTGTTCGGGGATGGTCTCTCGGACCTCGTTTCCACAGCAACAGCTGGGAAGTCAGCATTTTTACCCCATGTTCCCTCACAGCCAAAGAAAGCACCGTATTATCAGGTACAGTCCTTTCGGCCCCAGAAAGGCAAGTGGGTCAAAGGCGCGTCCTTTCTGCCCAGAGGCAGAGGTAGAGGGAAAAAGCTGCAGCATGCAGCCAGTTCCCAGGAGCAAAAGTCCTCCCCCGCTTCCTCCAAGTCCACCGCATGACGCTGGGGCTCCACAGGCGGAGCCAGGTACGGTGGGGGCCCATCTCAAAAACTTCAGCAATCAGTGGGCTCGCTCACGGGTGGATCCCTGGATCCTTCAAGTAGTGTCTCAGGGGTACAAGCTGGAATTCGAGACATCTCCCCCCCGCCGTTTCCTCAAATCTGCCTTGCCAACAACTCCCTCAGGCAGGGAGGCAGTGCTAGAGGCAATTCACAAGCTGTATTCCCAGCAGGTGATAGTCAAGGTGCCCCTCCTTCAACAAGGACGAGGTTACTATTCCACAATGTTTGTGGTACCGAAACCGGCCGGTTCGGTGAGACCCATTTTAAATTTGAAATCCTTGAACACATATATAAAAAGATTCAAGTTCAAGATGGAATCGCTCAGGGCGGTTATTTCAAGCCTGGACGAGGGGGATTACATGGTATCACTGGACATCAAGGATGCTTACCTGCATGTCCCCATTTACCATCATCACCAGGAGTACCTCAGATTTGTGGTACAGGATTGTCATTACCAATTCCAGACGTTGCCGTTTGGTCTGTCCACGGCACCGAGGGTTTTTACCAAGGTAATGGCCGAAATGATGATACTCCTTCGAAAAAAGGGAGTTTTAATTATCCCGTACTTGGACGATCTCCTGATAAAGGCGAGGTCCAGGGAGCAGTTGTTGGTCGGGGTAGCACTATCTCGGGAGGTGCTACAACAGCACGGTTGGATTCAAAATATTCCAAAGTCACAGCTGGTCCCTACGACACGTCTACTGTTCCTGGGGATGGTTCTGGACACAGAACAGAAAAAAGTGTTTCTCCCGGAGGAGAAAGCCAAGGAGCTGTCATCTCTAGTCAGAGGCCTCCTGAAACCAAAACAGGTGTCGGTGCATCACTGCACGCGAGTCCTGGGAAAAATGGTAGCTTCCTACGAAGCAATTCCATTCGGCAGGTTCCATGCAAGGATCTTTCAGTGGGATCTGTTAGACAAGTGGTCCGGATCGCATCTTCAGATGCATCGGCTGATAACCCTGTCTCCAAGGACCAGGGTGTCTCTGCTGTGGTGGCTGCAAAGTGCTCATCTTCAAGAGGGCCGCAGATTCGGCATACAGGACTGGGTCCTGGTGACCACGGATGCCAGCCTTCGAGGCTGGGGGGCAGTCACACAGGGAAGAAACTTCCAAGGACTATGGTCAAGTCAGGAGACTTCCCTACACATAAATATTCTGGACCTGAGGGCCATTTACAATGCCCTAAGTCAGGCAAAACCCCTGCTTCAAAACCAGCCGGTACTGATCCAGTCAGACAACATCACGGCAGTCGCCCATGTAAACCGACAGGGCGGCACAAGAAGCAGGACGGCGATGGCAGAAGCCACAAGGATTCTCCGATGGGCGGAAAATCACGTGTTAGCACTGTCAGCAGTGTTCATTCCGGGAGTGGACAACTGGGACGCAGACTTCCTCAGCAGGCACGACCTCCACCCGGGAGAGTGGGGACTTCATCCAGAAGTCTTCCAACTGATTGTAAACCGTTGGGAAAGGCCACAGGTGGACATGATGGCGTCCCGCCTCAACAAAAAGCTAGAAAGATATTGCGCCAGGTCAAGAGACCCTCAGGCGATAGCTGTGGACGCTCTAGTGACACCGTGGGTGTACCGGTCGGTTTATGTGTTCCCTCCTCTTCCTCTCATACCCAAGGTACTGAGGATAATAAGGAGAAGAGGAGTAAGAACTATACTCATTGTTCCGGATTGGCCAAGAAGAGCTTGGTACCCGGAACTTCAAGAAATGAACTCAGAGGACCCATGGCCTCTGCCGCTCAGACAGGACCTGCTGCAGCAGGGGCCCTGTCTGTTCCAAGACTTACCGCGGCTGCGTTTGACGGCATGGCGGTTGAACACCGGATCCTGAAGGAAAAGGGCATTCCGGAGGAAGTCATTCCTACGCTGATTAAAGCTAGGAAAGAAGTGACCGCAAACCATTATCACCGCATTTGGCGAAAATATGTTGCGTGGTGTGAGGCCAGGAAGGCCCCAACGGAGGAATTTCAGCTGGGCCGTTTTCTGCACTTCCTACAGTCAGGGGTGACTATGGGCCTAAAATTGGGTTCCATTAAGGTCCAGATTTCGGCTCTATTGATTTTTTTCCAGAGAGAACTGGCTTCACTACCTGAAGTTCAGACTTTTGTTAAGGGAGTGCTGCATATTCAGCCCCCTTTTGTGCCTCCAGTGGCACCTTGGGATTTCAACGTGGTGTTGGATTTCCTAAAGTCACATTGGTTTGAGCCACTTAAAACCGTGGAATTAAAATATCTCATGTGGAAAGTGGTCATGCTGTTGGCCTTGGCTTCGGCCAGGCGTGTGTCAGAATTGGCGGCTTTGTCATGTAAAAGCCCTTATCTGATTTTTCATATGGATAGGGCAGAATTGAACACTCGTCCCCAGTTTCTCCCTAAGGTGGTATCAGCTTTTCATTTGAACCAACCTATCGTGGTGCCTGCGGCTACTGAAGACTTGGAGGCTTCCAAGTTGTTGGACGTAGTCAGGGCCCTGTGAATTTATGTTTCCAGGACAGCTAGTGTCAGGAAAACTGACTCGTTGTTTATCCTGTATGCACCCAACAATTGCTCGCTGGATCTGTAGTACGATTCAGCTTGCACATTCTGCGGCTGGACTGCCGCATCCTAAATCAGTGAAAGCCCATTCCACAAGGAAGGTGGGCTCTTCTTGGGCGGCTGCCCGAGGGGTCTCGGCTCTACAACTTTGCCGAGCAGCTACTTGGTCGGGGTCAAACACATTTGCTAAATTCTACAAGTTTGACACCCTGGCTGAGGAGGACCTAGAGTTTGCCCATTCGGTGCTGCAGAGTCATCCGCACTTTCCCGCCCGTTTGGGAGCTTTGGTATAATCCCCATGGTCCTTACGGAGTCCCAGCATCCACTTAGGACGTCAGAGAAAATAAGATTTTACTCACCGGTAAATCTATTTCTCGTAGTCCGTAGTGGATGCTGGGCGCCCATCCCAAGTGCGGATTGTCTGCAATACTTGTATATAGTTATTGTTTAACTAAAGGGTTATTGTTGAGCCATCTGTTGAGAGGCTCAGTTATTGTTCATACTGTTAACTGGGTATAATATCACGAGTTATACGGTGTGATTGGTGTGGCTGGTATGAGTCTTACCCGGGATTCAAAATCCTTCCTTATTGTGTCAGCTCTTCCGGGCACAGTATCCTAACTGAGGTCTGGAGGAGGGTCATAGAGGGAGGAGCCAGTGCACACCAGGTAGTCCTAAAGCTTTCTTTAGTTGTGCCCAGTCTCCTGCGGAGCCGCTATTCCCCATGGTCCTTACGGAGTCCCAGCATCCACTACGGACTACGAGAAATAGATTTACCGGTGAGTAAAATCTTATTTTTTCTTTGCATCATGTGCTGTTTGGGGACTATTTTTTAAATCTGCCATCCTGTCTGACACTGCAGTGCCACTCCTAGATGGGCCAGGTGTTTGTGTCGGCCACTTGGGTCACTTATCTTAGCCATCCAGCAACCTCGGTGCAAATTTTAGGACTAAAAATAATATTGTGAGGTGTGAGGTGTTCAGAATAGAGTGGAAATTATGGTTATTGAGGTTAATAATACTATGTGATCAAAATGAGCCCCGAATTCTATGATTTAAGCTGTTTTTGAGGGTTTTTTGTAAAAAAACACCCGAATCCAAAACACACCCGAATCCGACAAAAAATTTTCAGGGAGGTTTTGCCAAAACGCGTCCGAATCCAAAACACTGGCGCGGAACTGAATCCAAAACCAAAACACAAAACCCGAAAAATTTCCGGTGCACATCACTAATATATATATATATATATATATATATATATATATATATTTATACTAATAAAATGTATGCTTCCTTAAATATAGCACATAAAACAATTCAGCAAACTTAAACAGTTACTAACATAAATTGTATACTTGCAAGCATGGGGCGAATCCAGGAAAAAATGACAGGGGGGGCACCATGACTTGGGGGGTACTTTGCTCGTCAAAGGCAAGCACACTCCTGGGAAAGTGAGTGTGGCCCCACAATAATAAGCATGGCTTCAAAGGGAATGCTGTATCCATGAGCTAGTGGGTGACAGGAATGGTTGACAGGGACAGACAGTGGGTGACATGGAGAAGGTGACAAGAAGAGGCAGAGGGTGATAGGGAGAGGCAGAGTGTTATGGAGAGAGGGTGATGCCTTGGAGAGGAAGAGAGTAACAGGAGAGAGAGGCAGATGTCGAGATAGTGATGCAGGGGATAGGCAGTGTGTGAAAGGAGAGGATGACAGGGAGAGGAAGTGGATGATGAGAGTGAGGCAGTGGGAGATGGAGAGGGTGACGGAGAGGTAGTGGGTGACAGGAAGAGGAAATGGATGACACCAGGTAGAGGTTGATGGGGAGAGGCAGTGGATGATCTATAGGCGGACACTGGGCTGGATGGGAAAGAGGCAGTGACATGGTGGGAAGGGGTGGCACTATGTTGGAGAAGGGTGTACACTGGACTTAATAAGGGATGGAATACCGAGGACTGGTAGGGTGGGAGGCATTGGGATGGTAGGGGGGTCAGTGAGATGGTGGGGGACGCTAGGCAGGATGGGAAGGGGGCAGGGGGATCCCTTTACTGAACTGCCTGGTAAGTTCTAGGTGGGGGCAATGACATCAATGAGCGCAGTGGGCTGGTGGGGGGCACACAGAGAATTACCCCTATGCACTGATATACCATCCCTGTGCCCCCACACTACACTGTTGATTGCCCCCTGCCATGGAAACTGTTCACTGGTATCGGCCTTGAGATGAGTGAATGGAAGGTACCAGGGGTAGGACGGGGAGCGGACCTTTACCTGAGGTCAATTATGGAGATCTGGGTGCAGGCGGTGAGGAGCAGGATGCTGGCCGCAATCAAAGTCTTGAGTCAGATGGCGGGAGGAGCTGAAGACCAGGGTGCTGGCGGGGAGCAAGATGCCAGCCACAGTCACATTCAGGATCTGGACGGGAGGAGGAGCTGTAGATCCGGGTGCAGGCAGGGAGCAGGACGCCGGCAGCAGTCTCAGCAGCAGAACGCGGGCCGGACAGGGGGGACTCAAGGAGGATGCACGGTGAAAACTGCTCCCAATTGGCCACCATACAGAAACAGAAAGTGCAGTTTAGCAACAGGACTGCACCATCTCCGCCCGTACTGCGGGGGCCACGAAGGTTGGAGCATCCCATTTTCCCCATCGGTGTTGCTGCAGTAACAATAAAAATAAATCTTAAAAATTGACAGGGGGGGCACGTGCCTTGGTGCCCCTTCCGAATCCGCCTCTGCTTGCAAGTATATAGTTACCGTCCTAAAGATAATTTCTCATGTGTGAACATTCCTCCTTCTTCTCCTCCTGCACCAAGCTTCTAACTACATCTTCCTGTGTTTCTTCTGATCTCTGATCTTCTGAACTGATTTTTCTTCTCCTTAACTGCCTTTTCATACCTGGCCTTACCAATTCAAACTAGCATATTCCCATTGTCTTCATTGTAATATATAATTACAGGTTTTCCATTCACATTCCAGAGGTGGCAAGCAGGGAATGTATTTTGGAGTCATAAAATTGGTATTTGATTATTTAAAGTGTAAATATATTTGTCTGGGGTGTTAGCATCAATGATCTTATGTTGTCATTGTCTCTGGCCTGCAATATAACTGGACAGTAGAATACACAAGGTGGAAAGCTGCTCAATCAGATTGTAATGTCACTCAGGTGCTAAAAGGGGAGGGGTAATTCTGTGTAGGAAAAAAAACTGTGTTCCCTAATGCACACCGAGTGAATAATATTACTATATAATAATAGTCAGATAATACGGAGATCTTAGTTGCGTATATCTGCAGATATAGGGTTAAGCCCCCAGGCCGATCGACAAGGCTTCTCCGTCACTGGGGGTCCCTAATACTAGGTATGGGCCCGGGGTGCAGGACCCCACAATGTCGGCACAGGTCGGCCACCCCAGGTCAGCACACAGGTGAAAATTAATAGGGGTTAATAAGAAGCACAGAAGTGCTATGTAAGTGGTGTGATTAAAATAATATATACAAAGTGATAGGAAAAATAATAAGTGTTAATAAAGTGTTAGGGTGTGCCGACCTGCAGCAGCCCACCCATACCGACACAGGGGCCACTGCACCCCACACCCACCCCATAAATAATTACATATATATATCTGGGTTAAATTCCCAGTGTAAGGCCACATGGTAATGGCACCTACAGCATCTGAGAGCCAGCTTACCTGGGGATACCCCTGGCTTCCCCTTTGGCACTACTAGAGTCAGCAATCCCTCCTAATGCTGACCCATTTGTGCCTCTCTATATACAATACACAAGGTGGAAAGCTGCTCAATCAGATTGTAATGTCACTCAGGTGCTAAAAGGGGAGGGGTAATTCTGTGTAGGAAAAAAAACTGTGTTCCCTAATGCACACCGAGTGAATAATATTACTATATAATAATAGTCAGATAATACGGAGATCTTAGTTGCGTATATCTGCAGATATAGGGTTAAGCCCCCAGGCCGATCGACAAGGCTCGGACAGTAGGCCAGCTACTGTATTACCTCTCTAGCCTCATTTATGGCTTGAGCAGTATAAACCTGTTCCCTACTCAATGTTTTACAGTAAACACAAATACACCTCTACAGTATATGCACACATATACAAAACATTATTTCCTAAATCATCTAAAACTTTACCTCATACATTCAACCTATTTAATCTATTTCTTACTATAAAATATATACTGTATCTATAACATTCACTATGTTTTAAAATCACCTTTCATCATTAATGGTATTTTAATTCAGACAATGGGGGAAATGTAGTAGGGTGTGAGAATCAGAAAGTGAAAGATTTTGGTAAAAAATCCTGTTGTTTTTAAAGTGGCAATCGTTTAGATGGCAAAATCAACCTGGTTTTGCCATGTAAATGATTGCCACTTTAAAAAAACAGGAGAATTTTACC
Source organism: Pseudophryne corroboree (assembly GCF_028390025.1). Lineage (NCBI taxonomy): Eukaryota > Metazoa > Chordata > Amphibia > Anura > Myobatrachidae > Pseudophryne > Pseudophryne corroboree. Next base: position 620,364,831 of record NC_086446.1, read on the forward strand.
AAAATCTCTCACTTTCTGATTCTCGCACCCTATTAAATTTTCCCCATTATCTCTTTAATCTCAATATTCCTAAATTATATTTCATGCAAACAGTTACATATCTAGCAACACTGTGGAGAGCCCAAAAGAGCAACTTGCGCACGGAGGATGACTTCTGGTTGCACCACCAATGATACACCCTTTTGAGCACATTTATTCTTGCCTTGCTATTCTTGTGTATTCATATTTGTGTACATTTGATATTGGCTGTTCTGATTCTGGTGCTGTAGATTCATGCCTGGGACCACTTTGAAACAGGAGTTTTCTGAATTTAGGTGGTGTAGGTGGCGGTGCTGTAGTGGGTTCTGCAATGAGGCCTAACTAAGGCAGGAGGCCAGATCATTTTCCAGGATTCCAAACAATGTGGGTTCTACCACTGTAAGGGTGGCTGCACACATAACCAATGGACAGTTGTCCCAGTGGTCGGGCCAAATTCCCTTCGGCCCGGACCATGCCGTATTGGCCATACACACCAGGAAGATTTAATAAAGGATGGTACTCCTTCTGCATCAGCATTTCGGTTGTACAGCATTGCACAGCTGCTTCTCTGCTGCTGTTCAATATCAAACATACCAGAATTAGTCCCGTGGTTCAGGAGTCTAATTGATACTTTCAGTTTCCCAATTAGCCTGTATATGGTAAGAAGAAAAAAGATTAAGGTTAGTTACAGAGCAGTATAGAAACTCTTTGAGAACTTAAAGATAAATTGAATAACTCTGAAGCTACTGTATAATATCAGGAATGCCATGAAGCAGAGGCATTCTGGACCAAATAGACCCCCCCCCCCCCCCCCCCCCCCCGTGCTCTGAACAGGGGCATGGCCTCAAGGCAACACTCCCCCTCCCCTCTCCCCACCCCTCTGTTTTCGGCTGCACTGCCGGCTCCTTCTCAGTGCCAGAATCCAGGCGCTGGAGGATAATGTTACACTGCAACACCCGGTTCCCAGTCACTTAGTAGGAACCAGCATTTTGGTGTTACCCCCTCTTAGGTGACTCCCGGGTGCAGTCCTCACCTCCCGCAGCCCAATAGTGATGCCTGTTCCATGGAGTCTGGATATTTCTTGAAGCACTAAATATGTGATCTGATCAGCAGTGGGTATCCTGTTGATTGGGATAAAAGAAGCCACATTTATGAAATAGCCCAGCACAATCAGCACTGTTGTCTTCTGTTATAGAAGAAATAAATCAACTATGAAATTCATAGAAACTGATCTCCATGGGTGAGATGGAATAGTAAGAGGATGAAGTAAACGAAATGACAAGTTTATTGTTACAAGCACACGTCTGGTATGAAGGAATATGTTTTTTAACATCTCTTTACACAGTTGTTAGCAATGCTTCCTTACAGCGCTGGGGTCATAGTTTCATCCAGGTCTGTATGTGTATGAAATGTGTTCTTACCATGTTTTACAGTAGGTTTCCTTTCCCCTGTGGGTTCTGGCTTCCTCTAACACACCACAGATATACGAACAGGTTAATTGGCTACTGTAAAGCACATTATTATTTCAAGTTTTATAAATAATACCTATATTGGAGGTTCCTCCTAGATGGAGTTCAAAAAACATAATCAGCTTTGACATTTCTGGATGAGTGACATTATGAATTATGAATGAATGATGTTAGAACAAGAAAAGAATAAAGTACATCTGGGCTGATTACAGAAAAAGTGTTTTGCAGGTCATATTAAATACAGATTTCTCCAGCCAGTAAAAACTGTCATTAGATGGACAGAACCCTCCAGATGGTGTTTCACGTTTGATGATCAGTAATTCCTTATTACCAATATTATAATTCTTCTTTGCAGAAAGTAATTCATTGGAATTAAGCTTGATGTGCAATATACAGTACATATAGCAAACCCTGTGGTATGGCAAAATAATATTCCAAGCAGCAGACAACACAGATTTTAGATATACAGTAACCTGAGTAATGAGCGAAACACTAATGTATGAGCGCTACAGTATTATTACCGTCTGTCCATGAAACGTGATTATAAGTCATCAATCTGGTATCAATGAGGATCAAAGTCTTCCCCAAATAACATAAAAAGCAAAAGACTGCAAATACTGATCTCAAATAACAAAACCAAGGATAACACAAAGCACAAAAACTAACAGATATGCAGTCATCTACTGTTCTTGCATAAAGTCTTCAGTTTTTCTTTAATAGTGGCCAAAGCCAGATGTTGATAAACAAGTGACCAATCTTGTTGCCATCCCTCTAGTACTTAATTTGAGAAATGTAGCCTCATCTGGGGAGGACCATGTCTCCTCAGCGTCCCCAATGTTAAGGCTGTATTACAGTATATATTAATAATAGTACTTATGTTTCATAACTAGGCAGTGTTTCTTGTGTTTTATTTACTTCAGGTTGTCACTTATTGGTTGTCTGATCAATAGCTTGTTTTGATGGTTGATGGGACCTGAGCTCCTATTACACCCTTTAAAACAGTTTTTAAAGACACTGAGGGTATTGCTCCAAATCCATGTTGGTGGTCAGACACATCCTTGTATGTGCAGGTAACTCTATAAATATGAATGTATTGGGGGTATACCGCACTGGAAAATAATGGTGTATCTAATAGATATTGTTAGAAACCAAAATATTATGAATACAAAGAGAAAACCAATGTTTTCTAATTAAATCTTGAGTTTGGTGGTGCACCCTGAGTCAGTGGTAAGACATGCGACAAAAAGAAGAGAAAAGAAGACTCTTTTGTGGGTGCACTCTTGTATGTTTATGTATGGAAGTCTCAGAAGAAACAATTGGTAGAAATTAAATACAAATTTTATTAACAACAATTGGTAAAATGGTAGTAGAATATACTGTCAAAAATCAAGGTAGGGGTGGGGGGGGGGGGGGGTTTGGAAAGAAGGAAACACAGAAGAAAATTTAATTACAGTGTAAATACTGAATAATGGTTCTGGACTGCCTGGGTGCGAAAATACAGAAAATAACAGCTGGGGGCCTGAAATGATGAGGCGATTTGAATCTCTTATGAGTAATGGTAAGGAGACAGATAGGATAAAGATGGAATGAGCAAGATGAATCTGCTGTCAGTGTTAGACGCTGAGCAAAACCGTCCAGGAATTTCTACTAAACTGAGTATTCCTCAAGAGTCTCCCACTCGAGTACTGACCCAGCCCTACACTGCTTAGCTTCCAAGATCGGAAGGATTCGGGCGTTACCAGTGTGGTATGAAAGTAGAAAAAATATTTGATATCGAAGGCTCGGGAATCACTGATGAGAGTTCACGAAATGGAGAAGATAAAAGAGTAGAATGAGTAGGAGAGGAAAATAGGGGATCTGCTGCCACCGTTAGACAGGGATAATTACCCCTGAATCAGTGGTGAGAGTCCTGAAATTAGTGAAAGCTGGAAAAAAGGAAAAGGGAGGGGGGGGAGGGAAGGTTGGGAACAATGCTGTTATGTATTTTAGGAAGAGTTGATGGTCAATGAGCTACTTAATTGCAGGGTGCTGATGGTACCTATAATATAGGTACTTGATGTAATAGAAAACAACTTGTAGAAAATTGGCAGACAATTAAGATGATTTAAACCATGCAACACCATCAATTAGATGTTATACAATTAATATCCTTTGTACCAAAATGGTATCAGGTAGGAAGATAAGGAGATAATAACAACACTTCTATCCAGATATATTAGGGTTAATTATGTGCCACTGTATTCAGAGCTACAGAAATACTTGATGATAATGATAGTGGAGAAAGTTATTATTGAACTATGCTCCAGATGGATCAGTGGAAGGGCGCAAGGCAAAAAAAAGGGGGGGGGGGGGGGGGAGAAGAAAAGCTTGATATAATATAGGAAGATACGAAAATACGAAAAAATGTTGTGATAAAATGCTGAGCCAAAGGAATAGGTCAGATTAATAACTGAACATCAAAACTTGGCAATATCCTATGTAATAACAGTATGATGCCGCTAAGTGCCGACTGCCTATAAAGCAGATACTTGCATAATATTTAAACAGGTTAGGTAAATAATATTGTGAAATAAGCATCTAAAATTAGATACCAATAAATGTGCAAGAGAAATACTGCAATTATGCAGATGTTACCCGGAATTGCAGGGGCGATCAGTCACTGGTATGCGGCAAAGTGCAGTATACATACGGGATATCCGTATCAGAGTCCAAGCATGTTATGAATGCAGGATACAGTGGTTGCTGAGGTTTGAGCAGTTTGTTATAGCCGCAGAGCAGATCGGTCTACCTGGTGTATTCCAGAGACGTGGTCTGTGTAAGTCTGTTGCAGGCTGATGATGGAATGTCCAATCGTGGCTGCAGGGCTGATGCGGCTGAAGGGGGAAGGTGCGCAATGTTCAAAGTCCCGTCGCGGCAGTGTGTGGCGGCGGCGGGTTGATGTAGCGGCTGCGTGAGAATAAGCTGCTCGTAATTCAGGCTGTCCGGAATCGGCTGTCACCCCCAGGCAGTGGGGTATGGAACGGAAGACGCGTTTCACCCGTTCACCGGGCTTGATCACTTCCTGTTCATGGAGGGGATCGTGCGGGCTTTATCTTGAAAGGGGCTGGTCAATGTCCAATCAGAAGGGAGGTGTGTCCTGCGTTTGCAAATTGCTGCACAGGTGGAATTGCTGTTCTGATTTGTATTGGATCCCTATTAAACTTGCAATTAGTGGCCCATTGCACGGAAAGAAATGAGAAATAAACAAGGCAATTAAATATCAGTGAGCATAACAATTATTATTATGAAACGATAAGTGAAATAAATGAAAAATAAAAATTAAATAAAAATAAATATAAAAATTAAACAATAAATAATAAAAAATAAAATATAAATAAACAAGAAATAAGCAGTTAAATGCATACAAATATCCAAATATATTAAGACAGCATGTCTTAACCAGGGTTATATTCGAACGCTAAAGACATTATGAGAGGATAATTTGTAAATATATGGTGTGTAAATGGCGTGGATGGAGGTGGTAGGAATTGCTGTGGAAAAATGGGGGGGGGAGGGTTTGGGGTGAGGGGGAAGGGGGGGGGGAAATTTTGAAAGTGTGTCTGTGTGTGGGGGTGAGGCTGGTGATAAATAGTAGTGGAGTTGAAGGGAGGTAGAGTAGGGGGGGGGGGGAAGGGAATATAATGAGGGGGTGAAAAGAAGGGATGAGGAGGGGGGGGGGGTTTGGGTAGGTTAGGGAAAGGTGAGGTGATGTGTGCCAGTTGATGTACCCTATATGGGCGTGGGGGTAGTGTAGTGTGGTGAGGTTGTAGGAAAAGGGGGGGGGGTAATGGTGTGGGGATATGAGTGGGTGCACAATGATAGTGCTGTGTGAGCTGTAAGGATGCGTGGGAGTGATGTTGTAAATAACTATTGTTGGAGGAATTGTGTGTTGTGATTAATGTTGGAATGGGCTATATCCCAGAATATGGATGGGATTGGGGAGTGTGAGGTGCATGTTATTGGACTGGAGGTGACAGGATGTGGAAAAAAGTGGTGCTGTGTGCATGATGGAGGTGGGAGAGAATGTGCTGTGATGAGATGGTTGAGTCCGATGTGTATGAAATGTGATTGCTGGGGGTGTACTCAGTGTTGGTGTGCTGAGGGGTGTGTGGAAGAGGAGGCGAGAAGGGACGGCGCATGAGTTAATACTGGATAGGAAGTTAATTAAAGAAATGCACTATAATTTATATATTCATTCAAACCGAATGGTTTGAGACATCCTAACCTGAAAGTCCATTCACTTTCCTTCTTAATAAGTTCTTTACTTAAGTCACCACCGCGTACGCCTAGGTGGACTCTATCTAGGCCAAAGGCGCGCATCTCACAAGGTGAGTCATGATGTGATGCATGGTAGTGTCTGGCCACTGATGTTAGTTTTTTGCCTTTCTGAAGATCCGATGATGAATTGCGAATGGAACCCATGTGTTCCAAAATCCTGGTTTTGAATTTTCTAGTCGTCATGCCTACATATCGTTGATTGCAATCACAGATTAGACAGTAGACTACCCCTTGTGTGTCACAGTTAAAAAACTGTTGTATAGAAATATCATTGCCAAGTCTGTCCTTGACATTGTCAGTTATCAGTATCTGTGGGCAAGCCTTACATTGCCCACATGGAAAAGATCCCTTTGGGAGTTTGGATTTGGTCATTTCACGTGAGAAATGGCTCTGAACCAGCGTATCTTTAATGTTCTTAGATCTCCTCCAACTGATTTGCAAGGTGGGATCCAATAAAGGTGATAACTCTGGATCTAAATGTAGGACAGGTAGGTGTTTTTGAATGGCATTTTTTAATAGACGCCATTCGGGACAGAAGGTCCCTACAAATCGAATCTTGGCATCAGCTTTTGGTTCTTGGGGTTTTTCTTGGAAGATCAGGGATTCCCTGTTGGTTTTCAAAATGGAATGTTGAGCTCTTTTCAGAGAGCGTTTACTGTATCCCCGAGCTTGTAATCTGGTCACAAGTTCTCTGCTCTTCTGTTTATACACCTTCTCCTCTGTGCAGTTCCGTCTAAGACGAAGAAATTCGCCCTTAGGGATGTTTTCAATAGTAGGTGGGAAATGTGAGCTCGTCTGGTGCAATATACTGTTTGTGGCTGTATCCTTGCGAAAGAGTTCTGTAGCCAGGGTCCCACTTGTTGTCTTATAGATGTTCAAGTCCAAAAAAGATATCTTGTCTCTACTGATTGATTGAGTGAGTGAGAAAGATGTTCAGATCGTTTGCATTGAGGATGTTTATGAAGTCCAATAGGAGTTTCTCGTCTCCTTCCCAAATCACAAAGATATCGTCAATGTATCTCAGCCAGTTGATGATATGTTGTGTATAAAGATGATTGTCATCATTGAAGACTATTGTTTGTTCCCACCAGCCGAGGAACAGGTTGGCATATGTGGGAGCACAGGCTGCGCCCATTGCTGTTCCCCGGATTTGCTGGAAAAATTGGTCACCAAAAGTGAAATAATTTTTATTGAGAACAAAGCTCAATATTTCACATAGGAAATCATTAAATATATTTTTTTCTTCCATATCCAGGAAGAATTTCGTGGCTTGTACCCCTTGTGAATGTGAAATGCTGCTGTACAGAGCTTCTACGTCTAAGGTGACTAGGATACAGTTATCATCTAGACATATGTCATGTATTTTCCGTAGGAGATCAGAGGTGTCTTTGAGATAGGAGGGTAATGTCATGACATGGTCTCTGAGATGTAAATCCAGAAATTTGCTTGGGGTTTCTAGGAGTCCACCGTTTCCTGACACTATGGGTCTCCCAGGTGGCTTGTTGATGTTCTTATGTATCTTGGGTAATAAGTAAAATGTAGGTACCCTGGGGTTCGAGACTTCAAGATACTTAGCCTCTTGTTGTGTAATGGCCCCAATGGCAAATGCCTCTGCAATCATATGCATGTATTGCTTGTGAAATTTTGCTGTGGGATTAAGTGGTAATTTGGTATAGCAGGATGTGTCCAGAAGTTGTCTCCGTACTTCCTCCTCATACATTGTGGTGGGCCATATAACGATGTTGCCTCCCTTATCCGAGGGTTTGATGACGGTGTCAGTCCACGTTTTAATCTCTTTTAGGGCTTGTCTCTCTCTGTATTTGAGATTTTTAGTGAGACATTTTTTGCGGGAGTTGGTTTGGATCTCATCAAATTCTTTAGAGACCAGATCTAAAAAGACCCTGATTTCTGGGCTGTTGGTGTCAGGAGGGAAAAAAGTGGATTTCAGTTTACATATTGGTCTTGTTTTCCGTGAGGCGGGAATGTCCGAAGCTGATTCCATATGCAATTCCTCCAGTATTTGGATAGCTGTATGATCTTCTTCGGTCAGTGATGGAATTAATATACTAGGATCCTCCAAGGGTCCTGAGTGGCTGGATGGTGGAATCTTGATACTTGCGTCAACAGGGGATTTGGCAAAGAATTTTTTTAATAATAATTTGCGACCGAAGAGTCTGAGATCCTTCTCCCACAAAAACCTATTAAAGGGTGATGTTGGTGAAAAAGATAGACCCTTGCTGAGAACCTCCAATTGATCTTCCGTAATGGTTTTGGTGCTGAGGTTAATAATTTGCAATTTGTCAGTAGTTATCACTTCCTGGTTGTCCGTACCGGATAGTGAGATGTTCTTGGGGTGGTCCAATCCCGCTTGTTTCTGTCTGTGTTTCGCCCCCCCCCCTTCTTGTCGGCCTTGAGGCTTGTTTCTGCCTCTTGTACGTTGGCCTCTCCCTAAAAAAGGGTCCTCACTCTTATTATATCTATAGGTGAGAGTGCTTCCTTCGGGGTGTTCCGTGGAGGAGTCTTCACTGTAGGATGATTCCAATTCAGAAGAGCTCGGATCTTCTCTAATTGGTCCTCCTCTAGGTCGTGGAGTAGGAGAGTTCCAACGAAAGATTTTTCCTAGAGAGAAGTCGTTTTTATCTCGTAAGAATTTGGTACGTTTTCTTTCTATAATGTTGGTTTCATATGTATCCAATTCTTTCTTGTATTTTTCAAAAGTGTTTTGAAAAGTCAGGTCTTTCTCCCAGGTTTCTAAGTTTTGTCCCAATTCTTCAATGCTTTTTTCTACTTGATCTAATATCAGATTGTCGTGTTTGATCAGGATTAAAATTAGTTCATTGGAACATTTTAATAAGATGTTTTCCCATTCAGTTTTTAGGTTGTCCGTGGCCAGAGGGAAGGAGGGGAAGATACGTGGTCGTAGGCCTCTGGGTGACAATTTATTTTTGTGGTAATTTTCTAATGTGGTGATGTCCCAGGTAAGTCTGATCCTTTTTTGTAGGTTCTTCTGTAATTTGGATAGATCAGATTTCCAATCTTTAGGAGTGCTGGGATTGTGAAAAGTATCTGAAAAGATATCTCCAAATTCCTCTATGTTTCTACGTTTGGAAGTTAGTTCAGTTTTTAATGAAAATGCTGTCATTGCCTTGAATATAACAGTAAAAAAGGGGGGGGGGAGGGGAAAAGGGAAAAAAAGATATTGTAACAGGGGCGACTACTATCCAAGAGGAAAGAAATCCTGTAACAGGGTATATAAGGCCGTGCAAGGTATGGAAAGCTGAGTCTTAACTCAGTGTACTGAATACATGAATGTATTGGGGGTATACCGCACTGGAAAATAATGGTGTATCTAATAGATATTGTTAGAAACCAAAATATTATGAATACAAAGAGAAAACCAATGTTTTCTAATTAAATCTTGAGTTTGGTGGTGCACCCTGAGTCAGTGGTAAGACATGCGACAAAAAGAAGAGAAAAGAAGACTCTTTTGTGGGTGCACTCTTGTATGTTTATGTATGGAAGTCTCAGAAGAAACAATTGGTAGAAATTAAATACAAATTTTATTAACAACAATTGGTAAAATGGTAGTAGAATATACTGTCAAAAATCAAGGTAGGGGTGGGGGGGGGGGTTTGGAAAGAAGGAAACACAGAACAAAATTTAATTACAGTGTAAATACTGAATAATGGTTCTGGACTGCCTGGGTGCGAAAATACAGAAAATAACAGCTGGGGGCCTGAAATGATGAGGCGATTTGAATCTCTTATGAGTAATGGTAAGGAGACAGATAGGATAAAGATGGAATGAGCAAGATGAATCTGCTGTCAGTGTTAGACGCTGAGCAAAACCGTCCAGGAATTTCTACTAAACTGAGTATTCCTCAAGAGTCTCCCACTCGAGTACTGACCCAGCCCTACACTGCTTAGCTTCCAAGATCGGAAGGATTCGGGCGTTACCAGTGTGGTATGAAAGTAGAAAAAATATTTGATATCGAAGGCTCGGGAATCACTGATGAGAGTTCACGAAATGGAGAAGATAAAAGAGTAGAATGAGTAGGAGAGGAAAATAGGGGATCTGCTGCCACCGTTAGACAGGGATAATTACCCCTGAATCAGTGGTGAGAGTCCTGAAATTAGTGAAAGCTGGAAAAAAAGGAAAAGGGAGGGGGGGGAGGGAAGGTTGGGAACAATGCTGTTATGTATTTTAGGAAGAGTTGATGGTCAATGAGCTACTTAATTGCAGGGTGCTGATGGTACCTATAATATAGGTACTTGATGTAATAGAAAACAACTTGTAGAAAATTGGCAGACAATTAAGATGATTTAAACCATGCAACACCATCAATTAGATGTTATACAATTAATATCCTTTGTACCAAAATGGTATCAGGTAGGAAGATAAGGAGATAATAACAACACTTCTATCCAGATATATTAGGGTTAATTATGTGCCACTGTATTCAGAGCTACAGAAATACTTGATGATAATGATAGTGGAGAAAGTTATTATTGAACTATGCTCCAGATGGATCAGTGGAAGGGCGCAAGGCAAAAAAAGGGGGGGGGGATAGAAGAAAAGCTTGATATAATATAGGAAGATACGAAAATACGAAAAAATGTTGTGATAAAATGCTGAGCCAAAGGAATAGGTCAGATTAATAACTGAACATCGAAACTTGGCAATATCCTATGTAATAACAGTATGATGCCGCTAAGTGCCGACTGCCTATAAAGCAGATACTTGCATAATATTTAAACAGGTTAGGTAAATAATATTGTGAAATAAGCATCTAAAATTAGATACCAATAAATGTGCAAGAGAAATACTGCAATTATGCAGATGTTACCCGGAATTGCAGGGGCGATCAGTCACTGGTATGCGGCAAAGTGCAGTATACATACGGGATATCCGTATCAGAGTCCAAGCATGTTATGAATGCAGGATACAGTGGTTGCTGAGGTTTGAGCAGTTTGTTATAGCCGCAGAGCAGATCGGTCTACCTGGTGTATTCCAGAGACGTGGTCTGTGTAAGTCTGTTGCAGGCTGATGATGGAATGTCCAATCGTGGCTGCAGGGCTGATGCGGCTGAAGGGGGAAGGTGCGCAATGTTCAAAGTCCCGTCGCGGCAGTGTGTGGCGGCGGCGGGTTGATGTAGCGGCTGCGTGAGAATAAGCTGCTCGTAGTTCAGGCTGTCCGGAATCGGCTGTCACCCCCAGGCAGTGGGGTATGGAACGGAAGACGCGTTTCACCCGTTCACCGGGCTTGATCACTTCCTGTTCATGGAGGGGATCGTGCGGGCTTTATCTTGAAAGGGGCTGGTCAATGTCCAATCAGAAGGGAGGTGTGTCCTGCGTTTGCAAATTGCTGCACAGGTGGAATTGCTGTTCTGATTTGTATTGGATCCCTATTAAACTTGCAATTAGTGGCCCATTGCACGGAAAGAAATGAGAAATAAACAAGGCAATTAAATATCAGTGAGCATAACAATTATTATTATGAAACGATAAGTGAAATAAATGAAAAATAAAAATTAAATAAAAATAAATATAAAAATTAAACAATAAATAATAAAAAATAAAATATAAATAAACAAGAAATAAGCAGTTAAATGCATACAAATATCCAAATATATTAAGACAGCATGTCTTAACCAGGGTTATATTCGAACGCTAAAGACATTATGAGAGGATAATTTGTAAATATATGGTGTGTAAATGGCGTGGATGGAGGTGGTAGGAATTGCTGTGGAAAAATGGGGGGGGGAGGGTTTGGGGTGAGGGGGAAGGGGGGGGGGAATTTTGAAAGTGTGTCTGTGTGTGGGGGTGAGGCTGGTGATAAATAGTAGTGGAGTTGAAGGGAGGTAGAGTAGGGGGGGGGAAGGGAATATAATGAGGGGGTGAAAAGAAGGGATGAGGAGGGGGGGGGGGTTTGGGTAGGTTAGGGAAAGGTGAGGTGATGTGTGCCAGTTGATGTACCCTATATGGGCGTGGGGGTAGTGTAGTGTGGTGAGGTTGTAGGAAAAGGGGGGGGGGTAATGGTGTGGGGATATGAGTGGGTGCACAATGATAGTGCTGTGTGAGCTGTAAGGATGCGTGGGAGTGATGTTGTAAATAACTATTGTTGGAGGAATTGTGTGTTGTGATTAATGTTGGAATGGGCTATATCCCAGAATATGGATGGGATTGGGGAGTGTGAGGTGCATGTTATTGGACTGGAGGTGACAGGATGTGGAAAAAAGTGGTGCTGTGTGCATGATGGAGGTGGGAGAGAATGTGCTGTGATGAGATGGTTGAGTCCGATGTGTATGAAATGTGATTGCTGGGGGTGTACTCAGTGTTGGTGTGCTGAGGGGTGTGTGGAAGAGGAGACGAGAAGGGACGGCGCATGAGTTAATACTGGATAGGAAGTTAATTAAAGAAATGCACTATAATTTATATATTCATTCAAACCGAATGGTTTGAGACATCCTAACCTGAAAGTCCATTCACTTTCCTTCTTAATAAGTTCTTTACTTAAGTCACCACCGCGTACGCCTAGGTGGACTCTATCTAGGCCAAAGGCGCGCATCTCACAAGGTGAGTCATGATGTGATGCATGGTAGTGTCTGGCCACTGATGTTAGTTTTTTGCCTTTCTGAAGATCCGATGATGAATTGCGAATGGAACCCATGTGTTCCAAAATCCTGGTTTTGAATTTTCTAGTCGTCATGCCTACATATCGTTGATTGCAATCACAGATTAGACAGTAGACTACCCCTTGTGTGTCACAGTTAAAAAAGTGTTGTATAGAAATATCATTGCCAAGTCTGTCCTTGACATTGTCAGTTATCAGTATCTGTGGGCAAGCCTTACATTGCCCACATGGAAAAGATCCCTTTGGGAGTTTGGATTTGGTCATTTCACGTGAGAAATGGCTCTGAACCAGCGTATCTTTAATGTTCTTAGATCTCCTCCAACTGATTTGCAAGGTGGGATCCAATAAAGGTGATAACTCTGGATCTAAATGTAGGACAGGTAGGTGTTTTTGAATGGCATTTTTTAATAGACGCCATTCGAGGACAGAAGGTCCCTACAAATCGAATCTTGGCATCAGCTTTTGGTTCTTGGGGTTTTTCTTGGAAGATCAGGGATTCCCTGTTGGTTTTCAAAATGGAATGTTGAGCTCTTTTCAGAGAGCGTTTACTGTATCCCCGAGCTTGTAATCTGGTCACAAGTTCTCTGCTCTTCTGTTTATACACCTTCTCCTCTGTGCAGTTCCGTCTAAGACGAAGAAATTCGCCCTTAGGGATGTTTTCAATAGTAGGTGGGAAATGTGAGCTCGTCTGGTGCAATATACTGTTTGTGGCTGTATCCTTGCGAAAGAGTTCTGTAGCCAGGGTCCCACTTGTTGTCTTATAGATGTTCAAGTCCAAAAAAGATATCTTGTCTCTACTGATTGATTGAGTGAGTGAGAAAGATGTTCAGATCGTTTGCATTGAGGATGTTTATGAAGTCCAATAGGAGTTTCTCGTCTCCTTCCCAAATCACAAAGATATCGTCAATGTATCTCAGCCAGTTGATGATATGTTGTGTATAAAGATGATTGTCATCATTGAAGACTATTGTTTGTTCCCACCAGCCGAGGAACAGGTTGGCATATGTGGGAGCACAGGCTGCGCCCATTGCTGTTCCCCGGATTTGCTGGAAAAATTGGTCACCAAAAGTGAAAAACTTTTTATTGAGAACAAAGCTCAATATTTCACATAGGAAATCATTAAATATATTTTTTTCTTCCATATCCAGGAAGGAATTTCGTGGCTTGTACCCCCTTGTGAATGTGAAATGCTGCTGTACAGAGCTTCTACGTCTAAGGTGACTAGGATACAGTTATCATCTAGACATATGTCAATGTATTTTCCGTAGGAGATCAGAGGTGTCTTTGAGATAGGAGGGTAATGTCATGACATGGTGTTTCTGAGATGTAAATCCAGAGAATTTGGCTTGGGGTTTCTAGGGAGTCCACCGTTTCCTGACACTAGGGTCTCCCAGGTGGCTTGTTGATGTTCTTATGTATCTTGGGTAAATAAGTAAAATGTAGGTACCCTGGGGTTCGAGACTTCAAGATACTTAGCCTCTTGTTGTGTAATGGCCCCAATGGCAAATGCCCTCTGCAATCATATGCATGTATTGCTTGTGAAATTTTGCTGTGGGATTAAGTGGTATTTGGTATAGCAGGATGTGTCCAGAAGGTTGTCCTCCGTACTTCCTCCTCATAACATTGTGGTGGGGCCATATAACGATGTTGCCCTCCCTTATCCGAGGGTTTGATGACGGGTGTCAGTCCACGTTTTAATCTCTTTTAGGGCTTGTCTTCTCTCTGTATTTGAGATTTTTAGTGAGACATTTTTTGGCGGGAGTTGGTTTGGATCTCATCAAATTCTTTAGAGACCAGGATCTAAAAAGACCCTGATTTTCTGGGCTGTTGGTGTCAGGGAGGGAAAAAAGTGGATTTCAGGTTTACATATTGGTCTTGTTTTCCGTGAGGCGGGAATGTCCGAAGCTGATTCCATATGCAATTCCTCCAGTATTTGGATAGCTGTATGATCTTCTTCGGTCAGTGATGGAATTAATATACTAGGATCCTCCAAGGGTCCTGAGTGGCTGGATGGTGGAATCTTGATACTTGCGTCAACAGGGGATTTGGCAAAGAATTTTTTTAATAATAATTTGCGACCGAAGAGTCTGAGATCCTTCTCCCACAAAACCTATTAAAGGGTGATGTTGGTGAAAAAAGATAGACCCTTGCTGAGGAACCTCCAATTGATCTTCCGTAATGGGTTTTGGTGCTGAGGTTAATAATTTGCAATTTGTCAGTAGTTATCACTTCCTGGTTGTCCGTACCGGATAGTGAGATGTTCTTGGGGTGGTCCAATACGCTTGTTCTGTCTGTGTTTCGCCCCCCCCCCCCCTTCTTGTCGGCCTTGAGGCTTGTTTCTGCCTCTTGTACGTTGGCCTCTCCCTAAAAAAGGGGTCCTCACTCTTATTATATCTATAGGTGAGAGTGCTTCCCTTCGGGGTGTTCCGTGGAGGAGTCTTCACTGTAGGATGATTCCAATTCAGAAGAGCTCGGATCTTCTCTAATTGGTCCTCCTCTAGGTCGTGGAGTAGGAGAGTTCCAACGAAAGATTTTCCTAGAGAGAAGTCGTTTTTATCTCGTAAGAATTTGGTACGTTTTCTTTCTATAATGTTGGTTTCATATGTATCCAATTCTTTCTTGGTATTTTTCAAAAGTGTTTTGAAAAGTCAGGTCTTTCTCCAGGTTTTCTAAGTTTTGTCCCAATTCTTCAATGCTTTTTTCTACTTGATCTAATATCAGATTGTCGTGTTTGATCAGGATTAAAATTAGTTCATTGGAACATTTTAATAAGATGTTTTCCCATTCAGTTTTTAGGTTGTCCGTGGCCAGAGGGAAGGAGGGGAAGATACGTGGTCGTAGGCCTCTGGGTGACAATTTATTTTTGTGGTAATTTTCTAATGTGGTGATTGTCCCAGGTAAGTCTGATCCTTTTTTGTAGGTTCTTCTGTAATTTGGATAGATCAGATTTCCAATCTTTAGGAGTGCTGGGATTGTGAAAAGTATCTGAAAAGATATCTCCAAATTCCTCTATGTTTCTACGTTTGGAAGTTAGTTCAGTTTTTAATGAAAATGCTGTCATTGCCTTGAATATAACAGTAAAAAAGGGGGGGGGGGAGGGGGAAAAGGGAAAAAAAGATATTGTAACAGGGGCGACTACTATCCAAGAGGAAAGAAATCCTGTAACAGGGTATATAAGGCCGTTGCAAGGTATGGAAAGCTGAGTCTTAACTCAGTGTACTGAATACATGAATGTATTGGGGGTATACCGCACTGGAAAATAATGGTGTATCTAATAGATATTGTTAGAAACCAAAATATTATGAATACAAAGAGAAAACCAATGTTTTCTAATTAAATCTTGAGTTTGGTGGTGCACCCTGAGTCAGTGGTAAGACATGCGACAAAAAGAAGAGAAAGAAGACTCTTTTGTGGGTGCACTCTTGTATGTTTATGTATGGAAGTCTCAGAAGAAACAATTGGTAGAAATTAAATACAAATTTTATTAACAACAATTGGTAAAATGGTAGTAGAATATACTGTCAAAAATCAAGGTAGGGGTGGGGGGGGGGGGGTTTGGAAAGAAGGAAACACAGAACAAAATTTAATTACAGTGTAAATACTGAATAATGGTTCTGGACTGCCTGGGTGCGAAAATACAGAAAATAACAGCTGGGGGCCTGAAATGATGAGGCGATTTGAATCTCTTATGAGTAATGGTAAGGAGACAGATAGGATAAAGATGGAATGAGCAAGATGAATCTGCTGTCAGTGTTAGACGCTGAGCAAAACCGTCCAGGAATTTCTACTAAACTGAGTATTCCTCAGAGTCTCCCACTCGGAGTACTGACCCAGCCCTACACTGCTTAGCTTCCAAGATCGGAAGGATTCGGGCGTTACCAGTGTGGTATGAAAGTAGAAAAAAATATTTGATATCGAAGGCTCGGGAATCACTGATGAGAGTTCACGAAATGGAGAAGATAAAAGAGTAGAATGAGTAGGGAGAGGAAAATAGGGGATCTGCTGCCACCGTTAGACAGGGATAATTACCCCTGAATCAGTGGTGAGAGTCCTGAAATTAGTGAAAGCTGGAAAAAAGGAAAAGGGAGGGGGGGGAGGGAAGGTTGGGAACAATGCTGTTATGTATTTTAGGAAGAGTTGATGGTCAATGAGCTACTTAATTGCAGGGTGCTGATGGTACCTATAATATAGGTACTTGATGTAATAGAAAACAACTTGTAGAAAATTGGCAGACAATTAAGATGATTTAAACCATGCAAACACCATCAATTAGATGTTATACAATTAATATCCTTTGTACCAAAATGGTATCAGGTAGGAAGATAAGGAGATAATAACAACACTTCTATCCCAGATATATTAGGGTTAATTATGTGCCACTGTATTCAGAGCTACAGAAATACTTGATGATAATGATAGTGGAGAAAGTTATTATTGAACTATGCTCCAGATGGATCAGTGGAAGGGGCGCAAGGCAAAAAAAGGGGGGGGGGGAGAGAAGAAAAGCTTGATATAATATAGGAAGATACGAAAATACGAAAAAATGTTGTGATAAAATGCTGAGCCAAAGGAATAGGTCAGATTAATAACTGAACATCGAAACTTGGCAATATCCTATGTAATAACAGTATGATGCCGCTAAGTGCCGACTGCCTATAAAGCAGATACTTGCATAATATTTTAAACAGGTTAGGTAAATAATATTGTGAAATAAGCATCTAAAATTAGATACCAATAAATGTGCAAGAGAAATACTGCAATTATGCAGATGTTACCCGGAATTGCAGGGGCGATCAGTCACTGGTATGCGGCAAAGTGCAGTATACATACGGGATATCCGTATCAGAGTCCAAGCATGTTATGAATGCAGGATACAGTGGTTGCTGAGGTTTGAGCAGTTTGTTATAGCCGCAGAGCAGATCGGTCTACCTGGTGTATTCCAGAGACGTGGTCTGTGTAAGTCTGTTGCAGGCTGATGATGGAATGTCCAATCGTGGCTGCAGGGCTGATGCGGCTGAAGGGGGAAGGTGCGCAATGTTCAAAGTCCCGTCGCGGCAGTGTGTGGCGGCGGCGGGTTGATGTAGCGGCTGCGTGAGAATAAGCTGCTCGTAGTTCAGGCTGTCCGGAATCGGCTGTCACCCCCAGGCAGTGGGGTATGGAACGGAAGACGCGTTTCACCCGTTCACCGGGCTTGATCACTTCCTGTTCATGGAGGGGATCGTGCGGGCTTTATCTTGAAAGGGGCTGGTCAATGTCCAATCAGAAGGGAGGTGTGTCCTGCGTTTACAAATTGCTGCACAGGTGGAATTGCTGTTCTGATTTGTATTGGATCCCTATTAAACTTGCAATTAGTGGCCCATTGCACGGATAAGAATGAGAAATAAACAAGGCAATTAAATATCAAGTGAGCATAACAATTATTATTATGAAACGATAAGTGAAATAAATGAAAAATAAAATTAAATAAAAATAAAATATAAAAATTAAACAATAAATAATAAAAAAAAAAATATAAATAAACAAGAAATAAGCAGTTAATGCAT